>NC_141877.1:231651542-231802495 GCF_056163025.1 Triticum urartu
ATGATTAGTGTGAATAGTTACTTTAGAATCAACAATATAAGGTCTGAACTTATCACAAGCAAATACAACTGCTAAGAATTCTTTTTTGGTAGTAGCATAATTTCTCTGGGCATTGTCTAGAGTTTTACTAGCATAATGAATAAGATTTAATTTCTTATCAACTCTTTTCCCTAGAACAGCACCTACAACATAATCACTAGCATCACACATAATTTCAAAAGGTAAATTCCAATCAGGTGGCTGAACAATAGGTGCAGAAATCAATACTTTCTTAAGTATTTCAAAGGCTTCTACACAATCATCATCAAAGACGAATGGTATATCTTTTTTGTAATAAATTAGTTGGAGGCCGAGAAATCTTGGAGAAGTCCTTAATGAACCTCCTATAAATACCGGCATGACCAAGGAAACTTCTTATACCTTTGATGTCCTTGGGACACGGCATCTTTTCAATAGCATCAACTTTAGCTTTATCGACTTCAATGCCTCTTTCAGAAATTTCGTGCCCCAAGACAATACCTTCATTAACCATAAAGTGGCATTTCTCCCAATTCAAGACAAGGTTAGTTTCTTCACATCTCTGCAAAACTCAATCAAGGTTGCTTAAGCAATCATCAAAAGAGGATCCATAAACGGAGAAATCATCCATAAATACCTGACATATCTTTTCACAAAAATCAGAAAATATAGCCATCATGCATCTTTGAAAGGTAGCAGGTGCATTACATAAACCAAAAGGCATATGTCTATAAGAAAAAGTACCGAAAGGGCAAGTAAAAGTGGTCTTAGATTGATCATCAGCTGATATAGGTATTTGAGAGAAGCCAGAATAACCATCTAGAAAGCAAAATGTGTATGTTTGGATAATCTTTCTATCATTTGATCAATAAAAGGTAAGGAGTAATGATATTTTTAGTAGCCTTATTTAATTTGCGGAAATCAATTACCATCCTATAACCTGTAATAATTCTTTGCGGAATCAATTCATCTTTATCATTTGGAACGACAGTAATACCACCCTTCTTAGGAACACAATGGACATGACTTACCCACTGACTATCAGCAACGGGATAAATTATACCTGCCTCAAGGAGCTTTAGTATTTCTTTTCTTACCACTTCTTTCATCTTAGGATTCAGTCGTCGTTGGTGATCAATAACTGGTTTGGCATCTTTTTCCAAATTTATTTTGTGTTGACATAGAGTGGGACTAATGCCCTTAAGATCATCAAGAGTATATACAATAGCAGCACGGTGCTTCTTTAGAGTTTTCAATAATTTTTCTTCCTCCTTCTCTGAAAGGTTGGCACTAATAATAATAGGATGTATCTTCTTTTCATCAAGATAAGCATATTTAAGAGTATCAAGCAATGGTTTAAGCTCAAACACGGGATCACCCTTGGGTGGAGGAGGATCCCCTAAGATTTCAATAGGCAAGTTGTGTTTCAGAATAGGCCCCTGTTTAAAGAACACTTCATCTATTTCACTTCTTTCATTCATATACATATCATTTTCATGATCTAGCAAATATTGTTCTAAAGGATCACTAGGAGGTACGGCAATAGAAGCAAGACCAATAATTTCATATTTACTAGGCAATTCTTCTTCACGGTGTTGTCTACGAAATTTAGAAAAGTTGAACTCATGAGACATATCACCTAAACCAATAGTAATAACATCCTTCTTGCAGTCTATCCTAGCATTAACAGTGTTTAAGAAGGGTTTACCAAATATAACAAAAGTTATCTTGTGGGGAACCAAGAACAAGAAAATCAGCAGGATATTTAGTTTTCCCACACAAGACTTCAACATCTCTAACAATACCAAATGGTGAAATAGTATCTCTATTGGCAAGTTTAATTGTGACATCAATATCTTCTGACTCAGCAGGTGCAATATCATGCATAATCTTGTTGTACAAGTCAATAGGTATTGCACTAGCACTAGCACCCATATCACACAAGCCATGATAACAATGATGTCCTATCTTAACAGAAATAACAGGCATGCCTACCATAGGTCTATGTTTATCTTTAGCACAAGGTTTAGCAATTCTAGCAGTTTCATCATAGAAATAAATAACATGCCCATCAATATTATCTGCCAAGAGATCCTTAACAATAGCAATATTAGGTTCAACTTTAACTTGCTCAGGAGGTGTATAGGTTCTAATATTGCTTTTACGAACCACAGTTGAAGCTTTAGCATGATCTTTTATCCTGACAAGAAAAGGTGGTTTCTCAACATAAGCAATAGGAACAATAGGATCATTATAAGTGACAGCCTTTTCTTCAACTTTAATAGGTGCAGCTACTTTTACTTCTATGGGAGGATGATATTTAAACCACTTCTCTTTAGGGAGATCAATATGAGTTGCAAAAGATTCACAGAAAGAAGCTACTATTTCAGAGTCAAGTCCATATTTAGTGCTAAATTTACAGAAAACATCGGTATCCATAAAAGATTTAACACAATCAAACTTAAGTGTCATACCTGACTCCTTACCTTCGTCGAGATCCCAATCTTCAGAGTTGCGTTTAATTCTTTCCAATAAATCCCATTTGAATTCAATAGTTTTCATCATAAAAGAGCCAGCACAAAAAGTATCGAGCATGGTGCGGTTGTTATCAGAAAGCCGAGCATAAATTTTTTGAATAATCATTTCTCTTGAGAGCTCATGATTGGGGCATGAATATAACATTGACTTAAGCCTCCCCCAAGCTTGAGAGATGCTTTCTCCTTCGCGAGGCCAAAAATTATATATATAATTACGATCACGATGAACAAGATGCATAGGATAAAACTTCTGATGAAATTCCAATTTCAATCGTTTGTAGTTCCATGATCCCATATCATCACATAGCATATACCATGTCAATGTGTCTCCCTCCAAAGATAAAGGGAAGACCTTCTTCTTGATAACTTCATCGGGCATACCTGCAAGCTTAAATAATGCACAAACTTCATCCACATATATTAGGTGCTCATCAGGATGTAATGTTCCATCTCCTGCAAAAGGATTGGCTAGCAATTTTTCTATCATACCCGAAGGAATTTCAAAGCAGACATTTTCATTTTCAGTAGGTTCAGTAGGTTCAGTAGGTTGAGGAGCAACTCTATGCTCTACTGGTCGGGGTGAAGATACCCCGAACAAGCCCCTCAAAGTATTACTTTCCATAGTAACAAGTGACAGTAAATTTCAGCACACTATATAAATTTTTTCCTTACCAAATTCCACCTACCAAAGGCGCTTCACTCGCCGGCAACGGCGCCAGAAAAGAGTCTTGATGACCCACAAGTATAGGGGATCTATCGTAGTCCTTTCGATAAGTAAGAGTGTCGAACCCAACAAGGAGCAGAAGGAAATGATAAGCAGTTTTCAGCAAGGTATTCTCTGCAAGCACTGAAATTATAGGTAACAGATAGTTTTGTGATAAGATAATTTGTAATGAGCAACAAGTAACAAAAGTAAATAAAGTGCAGCAAGGTGGCCCAATCCTTTTTGTAGCAAAGGACAAGCCTGGACAAATTATTATATAGAGAAAAGCGCTCCCGAGGACACATGGGAATTATCGTCAAGCTAGGTTTCATCACGATCATATGATTCGCGTTTGGTACTTTGATAATTTGGTATGTGGGTGGACCGGTGCTTGGGTACTGTCCTTACTTGGAGAAGCATCCCACTTATGATTAACCTCTATTGCAAGCATCCACAACTACAACAAAAGTATTAAGGTAAACCTAACCATAGCATGAAACATATGGATCCAAATCAGCCCCTTACGAAGCAACGCATAAACTAGGGTTTAAGATTCTGTCACTCTAGCAACCCATCATCTACTTATTACTTCCCAATGCCTTCCTCTAGGCCCAAATAATGGTGAAGTGTCATGTAGTCGGCGTCCACATAACACCACTAGAGGAGAGACAACATACATCTCATCAAAATATCGAACGAATACCAAATTCACATGACTACTAATAGCAAGACTTCTCCCATGTCCTCAGGAACAAGCGTAACTACTCACAAAGAATATTCATGTTTATAATCAGAGGGGTATTAATATGCATATAGGATCTGAACATAAGATCTTCCACCAAATAAACCAACTAGCATCAACTACAAGGAGTAATTAACACTACTAGCAACCCACAGGTACCAATCCCAGACTTAGAGACAAGAATTGGATACAAGAGATGAACTAGGGTTTGAGAGGAGATGGTGCCGGTGAAGATGTTGATGGAGATTGACCCATCAGAACAGCTCCGCTAGAGCCCTAGATTGGTTCCGCCAAGGTTCCGCCTCGTGGCGGCAGAGTCTCGTCCCGAAAGCTTGCTTATGATTTTTTCCTCAATGAAAGACTCCATATAGCAGAAGATGGGCATCGGAGGGCCACCAGGGGGCCCACGAGGCAGGGGGCATGCCCAGGGGGTAGGGTGCGCCCCCCACCCTAGTGGCCAGGGTGTGGCCCCCTCTGGAACTTCTTGCGCTCAGTATTTTTTATATATTCTAAAAATGACTTCCGTGAAGTTTCAGGACTTTTGGAGCTGTGCAGAATAGGTCTCTAATATTTGCTCCTTTGCAAGCCCAGAATCCCAGCTGCCGACATTCTCCCTCTTTATGTAAACCTTGTAAAATAAGAGAGAATAGGCATAAGTATTGTGACATAATGTGTAATAACAGCCCATAATGCAATAAATATCGATATAAAAGCATGGTGCAAAATGGATGTATCATGGCTCCCCTCCACTTATTCCAGCCACCACACACTCCTTCTTCCTCCCAAAAAATCACCAACCAGCTCAAGCACGAGTTCTAGCTCATCTTGTTGCCATTTTCGATCTCCTAGCTCAAAGCTCCACTCACAAAACTGCTTTGGGGGATTGTTCTTTGGTATGTGACTCCTCCAATGGTCCAATTAGTTTTTGTTCTAGTGCTTTATTCATTGCAAATTTTTGCTGCTTAGGTGACCCTGTTCTTGAGCTTGCATGTCAAATTTATGTGGTCAAAAGTAGTTTTAATGCATGATATGGCCTCTAGGCACTTGTAGGAGTAGTTGCTATCAATTTTGTTGAGTTTGGTTCACTTTTATTTTGAAGTTACTAAAAATTTCAGAAATTTTCAGAAAAAGATGAAGAGATTTTTGAGGGGCTCATCGAGTCGAAGCTCGAAGGATAAACAAAGTGAAGAGAACAAGAAGCCCAAGTATAATATCCCTCGTACTGCGGAGGTTCGGCCGTGTGAATGGCCTTGTGATGATTTCTTGAGAGAAGTCGGGATTCATGAAGATTTTTATTATTTGGCTGAGAATGCAGGCCTCGCCGCCTTCCTCCACGACCAACGCGAATAGTATCTCTTACTCACCAATATCTTTGTGCAAAACTTTCATTTCCATGCTAGGAGCTCACCACCTTCGGTGGAATTTTATTTATATGATGAGCATAAGGAGATTTCACTTCGTGATTTTTGTCGGGTTTGCTTGATACCTTTTGAGGGCAGCATAGAGGAACCACATCGTGATGATGTGGAGGGATTTATTGATATGATTGTTGTAGGGGAAACGAGGAAAGTTTCCGATGCAAGAATCACTAGCATACATTTTCCTGTTCTACGTTACTTTTCAATATTTGCTAGTAGATGCTTAATTGGTCGCGGGAACTGTGGGAACCCTAGTGCTCCTGATATTGTTATTTTACGCCATGCCTTGTTTCAAGATACTACTTTCAGTTTAGCGCTATTGTTGCTAAACGGTTAAACCTGAACCATACTAAGGGCTCCGTCCTTGGAGGCATCTTTGCCTCGCGCCTAGTTGCACACTTTAACATACCCATCAGGCATTATGAGAAAGAGGAAAAGTTGCTTCCTAATATTTCTCTAGATTATAAGAGCATGGTAGCACATGATTTTATTGTTAAGAATAAGAAGAAGTTGCTTAACTATAGACTGATTTTTGGTAAGAATAACTTTGAGACTATTACCTTGCCTGCTCCCTCTTTGTTTA
This sequence comes from Triticum urartu, assembly GCF_056163025.1. Taxonomy (NCBI): domain Eukaryota; kingdom Viridiplantae; phylum Streptophyta; class Magnoliopsida; order Poales; family Poaceae; genus Triticum; species Triticum urartu. The sequence continues at coordinate 231,657,544 of NC_141877.1, forward strand.
ACATATTTTCAGGCAAGTACCTTGTTTTACTGGAGGACGTTTATGCATACTGGAGTGTGACACCAGCTCCAGAACCTGAGTCAGAACCACCCCAGGACCCTTATCGACAGTCAGTTTATCAGTGGAATCCTGAGGAGATTGCCAACCAGTGGCATCCAGAGACACTCCTCCTTACACCGGAGAGGGCCACTTTGATCCATGGGCATAGACCAACTTAGGCTAAAAGCCTAAGCTTGGGGGAGTACGTATTTCTCACCGACATTACATTCATGTTCACACACTCATGGTAGTTGTCGGTGCTCATACTTTTTCATTGTATCATCCATGATAGTTTATTTCCTTTTTAGCTTTCTCCTTGTGTGCCTTAATAAACCTTAAGAAAAACCCAAAAAAATTAGTTGTAGATTTTAGTTAGTTTACTTACCATGCCTGTAGTAGTAGTAATTAAAAAGAAAACCCAAAAATATTTCTCATTCGTCTTTTGCTTGTTGGGAGCTTTCCCGTGTAAATAGTTTTGTTTCTTTTCTTTGGGGCTCGAGAGGAGAAGACCATAATGAAAATGTTGAGTGGCTCTCGTATGCATTATTGTTGATCTAACAAAGAGCCCATATTATCTTGTCTTCTCTCTTGAATTGAATGCTTGCAGATTCCAGCTTAGTCCAATGCACGTGCACTATTATTATCCACGCTATTCGGTCGTGCAAGTGAAAGGCAATAATGATGATATATAATGAACTGATTGAGATGAGAAAAGCTAGTATGAACTCAACCTCTCTTGTTTTTGTAAATATGATCAGTCCATCGGTCCTAATTCAGCCTATTATGAAAGAAACATATTTGCAATGACAATTAGATATTATAGTTGCTTATGCCATGCTTAATTAGCTAGGAGCTTATAATGGTTTACCTTGCATGCCAACATGCTATTAAAATGGTTGTGATGTGGTATGATAGGGTGGTATCCTCTTTTGAATGATTCGAGTGGTTTGACTTGGCACATGTTCACGCATGTAGTTGAAACAAAATCAACATAGCCTCTACGATATTTATGTTCATGGTGAATTATATCCTACTCATGCTTGCATTCGGTGTTGATTAATTTTAATGCATGTTCATGATTGTTGTCGCTCTCTAGCTGGTCGCTTCCCAGTCTTTTCTAGCCTTCACTTGTACTAAGCGGGAATACTGCTTGTGCATCCAACTCCATAAACCCCAAAGTTGTTCCATATGAGTCCACCATACCTACCTATATACGATATCTACCTGCCGTTCCAAGTAAATTTGTATGTGCCAAACTCTAAACCTTCAAATAAACATTATGTTTCGTATGCTCGAATAGCTCATGTATCAACTAGGGATGTCTGTATCCTCCATGCTAGGCGGGTTATTCTCAAGAGGAGTGGACTCCGCTCCTCACTCACGAGAAAATGGCTGGTCACCGGGATGCACAGTCCCATGCTTTAAGCAAATCAAATCAAAATAATTGCAAACAAAACTCCCCCGGGATTTTTGTTAGTTGGAGGCACCCGTTGTTTCGGGCAAGTCATGGATTGATGCTTGTTGGTGGTGGGGGAGTATAAACTTTACCATTCTGCTTGGGAACCGCCTATAATGTGTGTAGCATGGAAGATATCAAGATCTCCCGGTTGTTATGTTGACAATGAAAGTATACCGCTTAAAATATTATTCATATCTATTTCAAAACCGAGCTCTGGCACCTCTACAAATCCCTGCTTCCCTCTGCGAAGGGCCTATCTATTTACTTTTGTGTTGAGTCATCATCCTCTTATTAAAAAGCACCAGTTGGAGAGCACCATTGTCATTTGCATCCATTACTGTTAGTTTACATTGAGTATGACTATGACTAGATCTCTTTTACCATGAATTACAATGTCTAGTCAGTCCTTGATCTTTAAAGGTGCTCTGCATTTATGTTTTGCGGTCTCAGAAAGGGCTAGCGAGATACCATCTTGTTATATCATATCATGATTGTTTTGAGAAAGTGTTGTCATCCGAGATTTATTATTATTGCTCGCTAGTTGATTATGCCATTGACATGAGTAAACATGATACCTAAATTTTATTATGAATATGGTTAGTTCATAATCTTTGCTGAAAACTTGAATGCTGGCTTTACATATTTGCAACAACAAGAGCAAACAGAGTTTGTAAATTTTTTTCTTTATCACTTTCAGTTTATCAACTGAATTGCTTGAGGACAAGCAAAGGTTTAAGCTTGGGGAGTTGATACATCTCTGTCGTATCTACTTTTCCAAACACTTTTGCCCTTGTTTTGGACTCTAACTTGCATGATTTGAATGGAACTAACCCGGACTGACGTTGTTTTCAACAGAATTTCTATGGTGTTATTTTTGTGCAGAAATAAAAGTTCTCGGAATGACCTGAAAATCAACAGAGATAATTTGTGGAATTAATAAAAATACTGGCGAAAGAATCAAGACCAGGGGGCCACACCCTGTCCACAAGGGTGGGGGCGTGCCTACCCCCCTGGGCGCACCCCCTGCCTCGTGGGCCCCCTGGTGCTCCACCGACCTCAACTCCAACTCTATATATTCACGTTCGGGGAGAAAAAATCAGAGAGAAGGAATCATCGCATTTTACGATATGGAGCCACCGCCAAGCCCTAATCTCTCTCGGGGGGGCTGATCTGGAGTCCGTTCGGGGCTCCGGAGAGGGGAATCCGTCGCCATCGTCATCATCAACCTTCCTCCATCACCAATTCCATGATGCTCACCACTGTGAGTGAGTAATTCCATCGTAGGCTTGCTGGACGGTGATAGGTTGGATGAGATTTATCATGTAATCGAGTTAGTTTTGTTAGGTTTTGATCCCTAGTATCCACTATGTTCTGAGGTTGATGTTGCTATGACTTTGCTATGCTTAATGCTTGTCACTAGGGCCCGAGTGCCATGATTTCAGATCTGAACCTATTATGTTTTCATGAATATATGTGAGTTCTTGATCCTATCTTGCAAGTCTATAGTCACCTACTATGTGTTATGATCCGGCAACCCCGAAGTGACAATAATCGGGACCACTCGTGGTGATGACCGTAGTTTGAGGAGTTCATGTATTCACTATGTGTAATGCTTTGGTCCGGTACTCTATTAAAAGGAGGCCTTAATATCCCTTAGTTTCTAATAGGACCCCGCTGCCACGGGAGGGTAGGACAAAAGATGTCATGCAAGTTCTTTTCCATAAGCATGTATGACTATATTCGGAATACATGCCTACATTACATTGATGAACTGGAGCTAGTTCTGTGTCACCCTAGGTTACGACTATTACATGATCGATCGCATCCGGCATAATTCTCCATCACCGATCCAATGCCCACGAGCTTTTCATGTATTGTTCTTCGCTTATTTAATTTTCTGTTGCTACTGTTACAATCACTACAAAACCCAAAAATATTACTTTTGCTACCGTTACCTTTTGCCACTGTTACCACTACTATCATATTACTTTGCTACTAAATACCTTGCTGCAGATATTAAGTTTCCAGGTGTGGTTGAATTGACAACTCAGCTGCTAATACTTGAGAATATTCTTTGGCTCCCCTTGTGTCGAATCAATAAATTTGGGTTGAATACTCTACCCTCGAAAACTGTTGTGACCCCCTATACTTGTGGGTTATCAGTGGACGACATGGTCATCAAGACTAAACGCATTGAATCATTGGTGGACGATCTCCACCTCACATTTGACAACCTATGTCACCCTATGTTATAACTGTGTCACCCTATGTTATAACTGTTGCATGAATAATCGCATCCGGCATAATTCTCCATCACCGATCCAATGCCTACGAGCTTTTCCTATATTGTTCTTCGCTTATTTACTTTTCCGTTGCTACTGTTACAATCACTATAAAACCAAAAATATTACTTTTGCTACCATTACCACTATTATCATATTACTTTGCTAGTAAACACTTTGCTCCAGATATTAAGTTTCCAGGTGTGGTTGAATTGACAACTCAGCTGCTAATACTTGAGAATATTCTTTGGATCCCCTTGTGTCGAATCATTTAATTTGGGTTGAATACTCTACCCTTGAAAACTGTTGTGATCCCCTATACTTGTGGGTTATCAATATCTCTCTCTGTTCTGTTATTTTTCGCATATGTTTTCAGATCCCTTCATAGTTTCTTATATTCCCGAAGATCCATAACTCCGATTGGACTAAAATTTTGAGAGGGGGTTTCTCCGGAAATTATCTTACTTGTGGAGAAAGAAGGGATCTAACTGACCTATGAGGTGACCACAAGACATCAGAGTGCGCCTGGGGGGGGGGGGGGTAGGGCATGTCCTGTTGTCTTGTGGGGGCCTTGGGCACCGTCTTGCGTTTATTCCTTTTCGGCAAAATCACGTATATTCCAAAAAAATCTCTGTAAAATTTTATCGCGTTTGGACTTCATTTGATATGGATTTTCTGCGAAACAAAAAATATGCAACAAACAAGAACTGACACTAGGCACTGGATCAATATGTTAGTCCAAGAAAATCATATAAATTATTGTCAAAAGTATGTGGAAGTAGTAAAATATTGGCATGAAATAATCAAAAATTATAGATACAACAGAGACGTACCAGTGCCGGATGTCTGGGCTTCGGGAGATGTCGAATGTCCGGGCTTTACGCGGGATGCTGGTCCCGGTACTGATGTCCTCGGTGGATTTCCGGGGCGAGGCCGGATGTCCGGGTGCTAGGTGCGAGATGTCCGGGGCATGGCCGGATGTCTGGCCGTTGTCTCTCCTTCGACTGCTGAGGGAGTCCTGGACTAAGGGGTCCTTGGGTGCCCGATCTATTGGATGTGGGCCGGACTGATGGGCCGTAAAGATACAAAGACCGAAGACTCTACCCGTGTCCGGATGGGACTCTCCCTGGCGTGGGAGGCAAGCTTGGAGACCAAATATGAAGATTCCTTTCCCTGTAACCGACCTTATGTAACCCTAGATCCCCCCGGTGTTTATATAAACCGGAGGGCTAGGTCCGTAGACGGGCATCCTTATAGTCATAGTCAGGCTAGAATTTAGGTTTTAGCCATTACAATCTCGTGGTAGATCAACTCTTGTAATACTCATATTTATCAAGATCAATCAAGTAGGAAGCAGGGTATTACCTCCATAGAGAGGGACCGAACCTAGGTAAACATTGTGTCCCCCGTCTCCTGTTACCATCGATCCTAGACGCACAGTTCGGGACCCCCTACCCGAGATCCGCCGGTTTTGACACTGACATTGGTGCTTCCATTGAGAGTTCCACTGTGTCGTCGTCAAGAGGTTTGATGGCTCCTTCAATCATGTACAACAACGTTGTCCAAGGGGAAGTCTTCCTCCCCGGATAGATCTTCGTGTTCGGCGGCTTCGCACCGCGGGCCAACTCGCTTGGCCATCTAGAGCAGATCAACAGCTACGCCCCTGGCCATCAGGTCAGATTCGGGAGCTTGAACTACGTCGCGGATACCCGCGAAGACTTGATCTTCGACGGATTCAAGACCACGGCAGCCGCTCCCTGCCACCACAATGAACATGACGTAAATCTATCATCGGTCCATACGCATGAGATAGTACTTGTAGCTGCTCTGGCCATAGATCCGGAGTAGATCGCGCCATCCGAAGACGGGAAGCTCAACCCCGCCGCGGAAGCCGCAGACTCAGCGGCGTTGGAGCCACACATAGACCTAACTTCCAGTAAGGCCTATGTCACCGGAACATCGAACTCGTTCCCGGTTATAAATTCCGAACTATGCGTGTCCGCGCATATCGAGCATGATCGGTCATCAATCGCCGAATGTAGCACCGCGGACATCTTCCGGCACTCACCTTTGGGCGACGTGCTAAACTCGTTAAGAGCACTATCTTTAGTGGGAGGCTCACAGCCAAATTGTGTCCGGTTCGAACCGAAGGCTGATGATGGAGAATTTCACTTCCGACCCACCGCCCACTTCATAGCCACTGTCGAAGACTTAACGGACATGCTCGATTACGGCTCCGACGACATCGACGGTATGGACGACGATGCTGGAGAAGAAGAGCCCCAGAACCCGCCGTTCACCGGACGTTGGACGGCCACTTTCTCGTATGATGTATACATGGTGGATGCACCAAAGGAGAATAGCGGTGATGACAAGGAAGATCCAGTTGAGGGTAAACCTCTCGAGATACAATCAAAGCGCCCGTGTCAGCGGCGCCGCTCTAAGTCATGCCGCAGTAAAGACAGCAACAGCGGCACTGGAGAACATAACACTCCGGAAGGTGCCGAAGACAACGAAGACCCCATTGACGCAGCTACCGAACAGGATGAACGGGAAGATGGGCAGGTTAGCCCTGGCAAACAGGCCACACCTGAGGACTCGGAGGACAGTAATTATCTTTCGCTCTCCGAGGATGAGCCTCGGCACTGAGGATTTCATCGTGCCTGAGGAACCTCTTGAGCAGGAGCGCCTCAAGCGCCAGCTAATAGCCACGGCAAGGAGCCTGAAAAAGAAGCAGCAGCAGCTTCAAGCTGACCAAGATCTGCTCAACAATAAATGGACCGATGTCCTAGCAGCCGAAGAATACGGCCTCAAGCGCCCAGCCAAAAGCTACCCGAAGCAAAAATTGCTACCTCAGTTCGATGACGAGGCGCTGGAACACATACCACCATCGCGCAATACGGATGACCAACCACCACGTGGTCAGGATAAAATGGCAACTCAAGCCGAACACCAACCCACCCTGCCTCATCGCAAAGGCAGAGGTAAATCCGCTCACGGTCATACATATGACCTTCCGCAGGACCTGAACAACAAAGCAGGACATACCAGATCGATCTACGGATCATGAGGACATGCCCTGACACGCGACGACGGCCATCTATTCGGACGTGACAAACCTAGTCATGCGTGGGCTGAAAGCCGTAGACGGACTCCATCAGAGCTACGTCGCAATACGGCCCGATATAGAGGCGTCGCACATCCTCATTGCTTCACCGACGAAGTCATGGAATATGAATTCCCAGAAGGGTTCAAACCCGTGAATATAAAATCATACGATGGAACCACAGACCCCACGGTATGGATCAAAGACTTCATTCTCCATATTCATATGGCCCGCGGCGATGACCTTCATGCCTTTAAATACCTCCCCCTAAAACTCAAAGGACCAGCCCGGCACTGGTTGAACAGCCTACCCGAAAATTCCATCGGCAGCTGGGAGGACTTGGAAGAAGCCTTCCTTGATAACTTCCAAGATACATATGTTCGACCTTCGGACGCTGATGACTTAAGCCATATAGTTCAACGGCCTGGAGAGTCCGCCAGGAAATTCTGGACTAGGTTCTTAACTAAAAAGAACCAGATCGTCGACTGTCCGGATGTCGAAGCCCTAGCGGCTTTTAAACACAGCATCCATGATGAATGGCTCGCCCGCCACCTCGGCCAAGAGAAGCCAAAGTCCATGGCGGCCCTCACGGCACTCATGACCCGCTTTTGTGCGGGCGAGGATAGTTGGCTGGCCCGTAGCAAAAACAATGCAAGCGACGCCAGCACCCCTGAAGCTAAAAATAGCAACGACAAGTCTCGACGCAACAGATACAAGCGTCGAAACAACATTGACAACATCGAGGATACGACGGTCAATGCCGGATTCAGTGGCTCTAAGTCCGGTCAGCGGAAGAAGCCGTTCAAAAAGAACAATTCAGGCCCATCTAGTTTGGACCGCATACTTGATCGTCCGTGCTAGATTCATGGCACCCCAGACAAACCACCCAATCATACCAATAGAGATTGTTGGGTTTTTAAACAGGCCGGCAAGTTAAATGCCGAAAGCAAGGATAAGGGAGACAGAAGAAGTTTCCCCCTAGGTCAAAACGGTGAACATGATATACGCTACCCACATCTTCAAGAGGGAGTGCAAGCGCGCGCTCAGGGACGTCTACGCGATAGAGACAGGCGCCCCAAAATTTAATCCATGGTCGTCATGCACGATCACTTTTGATCGTCGGGATCATCCGACCAGTATCCATCATGGTGGTTCAGTTGCACTAGTCCTGGACCCAATAATTGATGGGTTCCACCTTACGCGAGTCCTAATGGACGGTGGCAGTAGCCTCAACTTGCTCTATCAGGATACAATGCACAAAATGGGCATTAACCCATCACGAATCAAACCCACAAAGACTACCTTTAAAGGAGTCATACCGGGCATAGAGGCCCGCTCTACGGGCTCAATCACACTAGTGGTTGTCTTCGGATCTCCGGACAACTTCCGAAGCGAGGAGTTAATCTTCGATCTCGTCCCCTTTCGCAGCGGCTACCACGCACTGTTTGGCCGAACCGCATTTGCTCGATTCAACGCGGTGCCACGCTACGCTTATCTCAAGCTCAAGATGCCCGGACCACGCGGCGTCATAACAGTTAATGGAAACATGAAACGCTCCCTCCGCACCGAGGAGCACACTGCTGCCTTAGCGGCAGAGGTACAGGGCGGCCTTTTCAAGCAGAACCTCAATTAGGCGGCTCATCCCCCGGACACTGTCAAGAGAGTTCGGACATTCTGCAGTAGGACACCTCGGCTCATCAAGAGTTCGACTAGCAATTTGGCCTCCGTCCTAGTCCTGAGCAAATGGTGGCAATTGTACCGCGCGTACATAATTACGCACTAAAAGTACCATGGAGACGGATGGAGGCATGGCCAGCTTGTGATCCGCAATACGGCTCGACCACCCCGGACACACATACTTTCACTATTTCCCCTCTTCCTTTTTTATAGGCGTTTCCTGACTGCTTGACCATTGATTCTTTTCGAAGGATAAAAACACCAGGACGACAAGAAGCATGGACGTACTGGGGAATCTTTATGTGGTTTCTTTAACGACCCCTTTACCTGCTTTTAGAACCCACACGCAGCTCTCCCTTGGTCAAGGCATCATCAATAGCCTTCTGCTTATTGCACTACTTGTACAAATGCACTTTAACGCACCAATGCAATTACAATAGAAACAGTTTGCGGCCCAAATTTTACGGCTCTAGCTTACTACTTGTTCTTCTTTTTCTTTCTTTTTGTCTTTTCTTTTCTGGTAACTCTATCAGATAACACCCGTACACTCTGGTACGTTTAAATTTGCCAGGGGCTTCATAGCGCCCCACAACATGGCAACAAAAGTCCGAACACTTTTACAGTACAGTTCGGCACCCCAAATTTAGCACTATATGCATTGGCTCTGAATCATGTCTTTGGTCAATAGTTGAGTTGACCGGCTCCTATGCTTACTACCTTACGTTCCGCTGTATCGGCTAGGGTACTAAAGGGAGAACTACTGCGATTGTGCCCTGGCTTACCCAGGTGAGCACCTCAGTAGAGAAAGTCAAAAACTAACTGTCATGATGCGGTGAGAGCCGGTCAGCTCTTCGGAGGTCTCAAATCCTTAGAGCTTTTTCCGCATTACGCGAGGGATTGGTACTTACCCGATCAAGTGTTTACAGCATCCTAGTCCGGATACTAGGGGCTGCGCCTATATTTCTATTGTCAAACTCCTATGGCTAAGTGAGGGTGCTAAAGCCGCAAAGTTCGATTGCCTGGTTCGTCGCGCTAAACACCTCCTTCAAGGACCAAACGATTGAATCAAGAGTGTTTAGAACATATAACACCCCGAGAATCATCCTACAGTAATCTCCCCGTAATGATGGTCATGTCATCGTGATTACTATGCAAATTGCCATTCGATAAAAATCAAAGCCAATTTCAAATTTAAAATGAAGTCAAATAAATTATTTCTTCAAACTGTCCAACAAAAATGTTCGTTGGGTGGCAAACAATCACTAAGTATTTGTCATGTAGAAATCAATATTTTTGAAATATTAAATTGCCATGAACCTACTTAAATCAGTGCCTAAAACAACATATTTAATCATTTTGTTTTTATATGGAAATTCATACAACTTCAAATCACACCCAAACTTTTTGTGGCAGTGAGGTATATTGCATACTAAATTTGGAGACTAACCACACATTTTACAAAAGTCATTTGGTTAAAGGATTAATGCCAAATAGTAGTTGCAAATGGAAAACAGAAAAGGAATAAGGAAAAAGAAGAAAGAAGAAAGACACTATGCACTTAGGCCCAGTGCTACAGTGCATGACCCAGCCCACCTCCAGTCTCCTCCCACCTCACGTACAGGAGCCCTGCCGTGGCCGCGCGCACGCCGTCCACGCGCTCGATTGATCTCGTGTCGAGCATCCACGACCATCTAGAGAAAGATAAGACCGCCCCCAACCCACAGGACAAACCCTAATCCCCATTCTCTCCCTCGTTCACTATCTTTCTCAATTAAGATCTCGCCTGAGCCGTGCTCGCCACGACCGTCATCGTCGCCGCGGCCAACGTGCTCCCTGTCGCCTGAGGAGATGTCCAGGAGGACTCTCGCGGTCGACTACGTCTTCTCCGAGCCTCCAATCGAACCGGGACGCCCCGAGCGCTCGCGATCGAGCGTCTTCCTCGCGTCCGGTCACCACTGCCCCACCCTGGATCTCCTCCCTCAGCGCTCCCCCGGCCTCCCGAGCACATCATCGAGAACCGCTGTGAGGCCCTCGTCCAAGTCCCCTTCTCCACCCCTTAGAATCCGTGCCATAGCCGCCACCCTTGAGCTCGCCCGGAGCTCCGTGTGCCCACTCGCCTCTGGCCGCGTTCACCGCGCCCAAGTCTTCCCCTGACCACACCCGGATCCTCGTGCTCACGCCTGCATCCGCCCGCCGCACTCCCATGTCCGCGCACGTGGCCGCGCTCACGCGCGCCCCCGGCCGCCCCGTTCGCGCCCCTGGTCGCGCCTACCGCGCCCCGTACTCCACTGCGTGCGTCGCCCACTCCCTGCCCTGCGCGCGCCCATGCCTCCGTGTGCCCCTGCCTGCACCGGGACTCGCCACTGCAGGCCGCTGCTATTGCTTGCTTCTCTTGCTTTGCGTACTGCTACTGCTCAAGCAACTGCCTTCTCCTGTCGCTGCCTACTATAGCTGCTGCCCCGCTCATCCAGCCCCTGCTGCTGCTGTGCACTGCTACTGGCCATGGCCAGGTTCGTGGCCGTGCATGCTGTGTGCGCGCACAGCATGTATGTGAGTTGTGTGTGTGGTGTATGTGTGTGGCCGGTGTGCCAGTGCGCTAGGTGAGCGTGCGTGTGTGTGAGTGTTGTGTGTGTGCACATCATGCATAACCGGATGTGCCTCTGGCCGGCTTAATTAACTAGAGATAGATTAGTTTTAGGATTAGATTACTGGGCTAAATAACCTAATGTGTAGATGACATGTGCCCCACTAGTTTAACTTAGTTTAGACTAATTGAATTGCCCATGTGGCCCTTACATGTGGGCCACACCTGCCCCTTTGACTAATCAAATTTGACTTGGTCAATTCGGATTATCTATACCAATATAAAAAGACCCAAAGGGGTAGATTCAACTGATCTCGGCCATCAAACTAAGTCAATCTAACAACCTAGATTGCTCCAATGGCGATCGTTCAACGTGTTTAACTTGCAATTAATATCATACCAAATATTGTAATAATATATTTAACACACAAATAATAGCATACCTAATATCCGCGTGCAATTAATATATTGCCTAAATATTAACGTGCGTTGCACGTGCGCATTTACTAGTTCTAAATAAAAAACAGAAAATTATTTAAACTTTGAAAACTAATAAAAAATTATTTGTAACTCGGATGAAAATACTTTGAATATGAAAGTTGCTCAGAATGACGAGACGAATCCGAATACACAACCCGTTCATCCGCCACACATCCCTAGCATAGCGAACACGCAACTTTTCCCCTCCGGTTTGTCTGTCCGAAAACGCGAAACACCGGTGATACTTTCCCGGTTGCCCCCCCCCCCTTTGTCGGTATCACCTAGTACTGCGTTAGGTCGCCTCTAGCATCACGTATTGCCATGTTATGCTTTGTGATGCTTTGATTGCTCTGTTGTTTATTGTGTTCCCATCCGTTACTTGTTTCCCGTAGACCCCGGGACTGATGTCGGTACCCCTGTGATCGACTACATCGACAACGAACCCTTCTTGCCAGAGCAACCAGGCAAGCCCCCCCTGACCATCAGATATTGCCTATTCTTCTCTCTATTGCTTGCATTAGAGTAGTGTAGCATCTTACTGTTTTCGATTAATCCTATTCTATTGCATAGCCTGTCATTGTTGCTACAGATGTTGATACCTTACCTGCATTCCTAAATGCTTAGTATAGGATGCTAGTTTATCATCAGTGGCCCTACATTCTTGTCCGTCTGTCGTGTTATACTGTCGGGCCGTGATCACTAGGGAGGTGATCACGGGTATATACTTATGTACATATACATGATACATGTGATGACTAAAGTCGGGTCGGTTCGTAGAGTACCTGTGAGTGATTCCGGTGTGGGGGCTGAAAGGACGGGTGGTTCCATCCCGGTGGTGGTGGGTCTGGGTTCCTGACGGCCCCCGACTGTTACTTTGTGGCGGAGTGACAGGGCAGGTTGAGACCACCTAGGTTAGAGGTGGGCCTGACCCTGGTCGGCGTCTATGGTTACATCAATTAACACGCTTAACGAGATCTTGGTATTTGATCTGAGTCTAGCCACTGCCATATACACACTAACCAACTACGCGAGAATAGTTATGGGCAATCGACGTTGTGGTATCAGCCGAAGCCTTCGTGACGTCAGCGACTGAGCGGCGCGCGCCGGGTTGGACCACGTAACGCAACTTCCTTTGTAATGGAGGTTGCTAGTTCTGACCGCCATCGCGTACGCAACGTGTAGGTGTGCAATGGGCGATGGGCCCAGACCCCTGCGCGCATAGGATTTAGACCGGCGTGCTGACCTCGTTGTTGTGCCTGTTGGAAATATGCCCTAGAGGCAATAATAAATTGGTTATTATTATATTTCCTTGTTCATGATAATCGTTTATTATCCATGCTAGAATTGTATTGATAGGAAACTCAGATACATGTGTGGATACATAGACAACACCATGTCCCTAGTAAGCCTCTAGTTAACCAGCTCGTTCATCAATAGATGGTTACGGTTTCCTGACCATGGACATTGGATGTCGTTGATAACGGGATCACATCATTAGGAGAATGATGTGATGGACAAGACCCAATCCTAATCCTAGCACAAAGATCGTGTAGTTCGTATGCTAAAGCTTTTCTAAATGTCAAGTATCATTTCCTTAGACCATGAGATTATGCAACTCCCGGATACCGTAGGAATGCTTTGGGTGTGCCAAACGTCACAACGTAACTGGGTGGCTATAAAGGTGCACTACGGGTATCTCCGAAAGTGTCTGTTGGGTTGGCATGAATCGAGACTAGGATTTGTCACTCCGTGTGACGGAGAGGTATCTCTGGGCCCACTCGGTAGGACATCATCATAATGTGCACAATGTGACCAAGGAGTTGATCACGGGATGATGTGTTACGGAACGAGTAAAGAGACTTGCCGGTAACGAGATTGAATAAGGTATCGGATACCAACGATCGAATCTCGGGCAAGTATAATACCGCTGGACAAAGGGAATTGAATACGGGATTGATTGAATCCTTGACATCGTGGTTCATCCGATGAGATCATCGTGGAACATGTGGGAGCCAACATGGGTATCCAGATCCCGCTGTTGGTTATTGACCGGGGAGTCGTTTCGGTCATGTCTGCATGTCTCCCGAACCCGTAGGGTCTACACACTTAAGGTTCGGTGACGCTAGGGTTGTAGAGATATTAGTATGCGGTAACCCGAAAGTTTTTCGGAGTCCCGTATGAGATCCCGGACGTCACGAGGAGTCCCGGAATGGTCCGGAGGTGAAGATTTATATATAGGAAGTCCTATTTTGGCCACCGGAAAATGTTCGGGATTTATCGGTATTGTACCGGGAAGGTTCTAGAAGGTTTCGGAGTGGGGCCCACCTGCATGGGGGGACCCACATGAATGTGGGTAGTGGGGGCAAGGCCCCACACCCCTGGTCAAGGCGCACCAAGATCCCCCCTTAGAAGGAATAAGATCATATCCCGAAGGGATAAGATCAAGATCCCTAAAAAGGGGGGATAACAATCGGTGGGGAAGGGAAATGATGGGATTTCTTTCCCCCACCTTTGCTAACGCCCCAATGGACTTGGAGGGCAAGAAACCAGCCCCCTCCACCCCTATATATAGTGGGGAGGCGCATGGGAGCCGCACCCTAGCCCCTGGCACCTCCCTCTCCCCTCGTAACACCTCTCCCTCTCGCTGAGCTTGGCGAAGCCCTGCCGAGATCCCCGCTGCTTCCACCACCACGCCGTCGTGCTGCTGGATCTCCATCAACCTCTCCTTCCCCCTTGCTGGATCAATAAGGAGGAGACGTCTTCCCCAACCGTACGTGTGTTGAACGCGGAGGTGCCGTCCGTTCGGTGCTCGGTCATCGGTGATTTGGATCACGATGAGTACGACTCCATCAACCCCGTTCTCTTGAACGCTTCTGCTCGCGATCTACAAGGGTATGTAGATGCACTCCTCTCTCTCGTTGCTAGATGACTCCATAGATTGATCTTGGTGATGCATAGAAAATTTTAAAATTCTGCTACGTTCCCCAACAGTGGCATCATGAGCTAGGTCTATGCGTAGTTTCTATGCACGAGTAGAACACAAAGTAGTTGTGGGCGTCGATTTTGTCAATTTACTTGCCGTTACTAGTCTTATGTTGATTCGGCGGCATCGTGGGATGAAGCGGCCCGGACCGACCTTACACGTACACTTACGTGAGACAGGTTCCACCGACTGACATGCACTAGTTGCATAAGGTGGCTAGCGGGTGTCTGTCTCTCCCACTTTAGTCGGATCGGATTCGATGAAAAGGGTCCTTATGAAGGGTAAATAGAAATTGGCATATCACGTTGTGGTTTTTGCGTAGGTAAGAAACGTCCTTGCTAAGAAACATATAGCAGCCACGTAAAAATTTGCAACAACAATTAGAGGACGTCTAACTTGTTTTTGCAGCATATGCCGTGTGATGTGATATGGCCAAAAGGATGTGATGAATGATATATGTGATGTATGAGATTGATCATGTTCTTGTAATAGGAATCACGACTTGCATGTCGATGAGTATGACAACCGGCAGGAGCCATAGGAGTTGTCTTAATTTATTTATGACCTGCGTGTCAACATAAACGTCATGTATTTACTTTACTTTATTGCTAAACCGTTAGCCATAGTAGTAGAAGTAATAGATGACGAGACAACTTCATGAAGACACGATGATGGAGATCATGATGATGGAGATCATGGTGTCATGCCGGTGACGATGATGATCATGGCGCCCCGAAGATGGAGATCAAAAGGAGCAAAATGATATTGGGCATATCATGTCACTATTTGATTGCATGTGATGTTTATCATGTTTTACATCTTATTTGCTTAGAACGACGGTAGCTAAAATAATATGATCCCTCGCAATAATTTCAAGAAAAGTGTTCCCCCTAACTGTGCACCGTTGCGAAGGTTCGTTGTTTCGAAGGACCACGTGATGATCGGGTGTGATAGATTCTAACGTTCGAATACAACGGGTGTAAGCCAGATTTACACACGCAATACACTTAGGTTGACTTGACGAGCCTAGCATGTACAGACATGGCCTCGGAACGCGGAAGACCGAAAGGTCGAACATGAGTCGTATAGAAGATACGATCAACATGAAGATGTTCACCGATGATGACTAGTCCGTCTCACGTGATGATCGGACACGGCCTAGTTGACTCGGATCATGTATCACTTAGATGACTAGAGGGATGTCTATCTAAGTGGGAGTTCATTAAATAATCAGATGAACTTAATTATCATGAACATATTCAAAAGGACTTTGCAAATTATGGTGTAGCTTACGCTTTAGTTCTACTGTTTTAGATATGTTCCTAGAGAAAATTTAGTTGAAAGTTGATAGTAGCAATTATGCGGACTGGGTCCGTAAATAGAGGATTGTCCTCATTGCTGCGCAGAAGGATTATGTCCTTAATGCACCGCTCAGTGAGCTAAACCTAGAATGTCGGTTGTGGATGTTGCGAACATCTGACATACACGTTTTG
Organism: Triticum urartu; assembly: GCF_056163025.1. Lineage (NCBI taxonomy): Eukaryota > Viridiplantae > Streptophyta > Magnoliopsida > Poales > Poaceae > Triticum > Triticum urartu. The sequence continues at coordinate 231,673,647 of NC_141877.1, forward strand.
ATGACTACGTGATAGTTCAGTGCGTAATGCTAAATTGTTTAGAATTGAGGCACCAAAGGCATTTTTGAAACATCGCAGAACATATGAGATGTTTCAAGGACTGAAATTGGGATTTCAGGCTAGTGCCCACATCAAGAGGTATGAGACCTTTGACAAGTTTCTTAAGCCTGCACACTAAGGAGAAAAGCTCAATCGTTGAGCATGTGCTCAGATTGTATGAGTTGTACAATCGCTTGAATCGAGTGGGAGTTGATCTTCCAGATGAGATAGTGATGGTTCTCCAAAGTCACTGCCACCAAGCTACTAGAGCTTCGTGATGAACTATAACATATCAGGGATAGATATGATGATCCTTGAGCTATTCGCGACACCGCGAAAGTAGAAATCAAATAGGAGCATCAATTGTTGATGGTTAGTAAAACCACTAGTTTCAAGAAGGGCAAGGGAAAGAAAGGGATACTTCATGAAACGACAAATCAGTTGCTGCTCTAGTGAAGAAACCCAAAGTTGAACCCAAGCCCGAGACTAAGTGCTTTTGTAATAAGGGGAACGGTCACTGAAGCAGAACCACCCTAGATACTTGGTAGATGAGAAGGCTGGCAAGGTTGAAAGAAGTATGTATTGGACATACATTATATTAAATGTGTACTTTACTAGTACTCCTAGTAGCAGCAGGGTATTAGATACCGGTTCGGTTGCTAAGTGTTGGTAACTCGAAATGAAAGGCTACGGAATAAACGGAGACTAGTCAAAGGTGAGACGATGATATGTGTTGGAAGTGTTTCCAAGGTTGATGTGATCAAGCATCGCACGCTCCGTTTACCATCAGGATTGGTGTTATTTGGTGTTTGAGTTGAGCATAGACATGATTGGATTATGTTTATCGCAATACAGTTATTCATTTAAGGAGAATAATGGTTACTCTATTTATTTGAATAATACCTTCAATGGTCTTGCACCTAAAATGAATGGTTTATTGAATCCCGATCGTAGTGATACACATGTTCATGCCAAAAGATATAAGATAGTAATGATAGTACCACATACTTGTGGCACTGCAATTTTTGTCACAATGGTATAAAACGCATGAAGAAGCTCCATGTTGATGGATCTTTGGACTCGCTTGATTTTGAATCACTTGAGACATGCAAATCATACCACATGAGCAAGATGACTGAAAGGCCTCGTTTTCAGTAAGATGGAACAAGAAAGCAACTTGTTGGAAGTAATACATCTTGATGTGTGCAGTCCAATGAGTGCTGAGGCATGTAGTGGATATCGTTATATTCTTACTTCACAGATGATTTGAGTAGATGCTAAGTGTATTTACTTGATGAATCACGAGCCTGAATTATTGAAAGGTTCAAGTAATTTCAGGGTGAAGTTGAAGATCGTCGTGACAAGAGGATAAAATATCTATGATATGATCATAGAGATGAATATCTGAATTACGAGTTTGGCACAGAATTAAGACATTGTGGAAATTGTTTCACAGCTAATACAGCCTGGAACACCATAGTGTGATGGTGTGTCCGAACATCATAACTGCACCCTATTGGATATGATGCATACCATGATGTCTCTTATCGAATTACCATGATAGTTTATGGGTTAGGCATTAGAGACAACCACATTCACTTTAAATAGGGCACCACGTAATTCCGATGAGATGACACAGTATGAACTATGGTTTAGAGAAACCTAAGCTGTCATTTCTTAAAAGTTTGGGCCTGCAATGCTTATGTGAAAAAGTTTCAGGCTGATAAGCTCGAACCCAAAGCGGATAAATGCATCTTCATAGAGTACCCAAAACAGTTGGGTATACCTCCTGTCTCAGATCCGAAAGCAATAGGGATTGTTTCTAGAATTGGGTCCTTTCTCGAGGAAAAGTTTCTCTTGAAAGAATTGAGTGGGAGGATGGTGGAGACTTGATGAGGTTATTGAACTGTCACTTCAACCAGTGTATAGCAGGGCACAGGGAGTTGTTCCTGTGGCACCTACACCATTTGAAGTGGAAGCTTATGATAGTGATCATGAAACTTTGGATCAAGTCACTACCAAACCTCGTAGGATGACAAGGATGCGTACTACTTTAGAGTGGTACGTAATCCTGTCTTGGAAGTCATGTTGCTAGACAACAATGAACCTACGAGCTATGGAGAAGCGATGGTGGGCCCGGATTCCGAGAATTGGCTTGAGGCCATAAAATCCGAGAGAGGATCCATGTATGAAAACAAAGTGTAGACTTTGGAAGAACTGCTTGATGGTCATAAGGCTGTTGGGTACATATGGATTTTAAAAGAAAGACGGACAATGGTGGTAAGTATCACCATTAAGAAAGCTCGACTTGTCGTTAAGATGTTTTCCGACAAGTTCAAGGAGTAAACTACGATGAGACTTTCTCACTCGTAGCGATGCTAAGAGTCTGTTGGAATTATGTTAGCAGTTACTGCATTGTTTATGAAATCTTGCAGATACGATGTCAAAATATTGTTTCCTTGACGATTTTCTTGAGGAAAGGTTGTATGTGATACAACCAGAAGGTTTTGTCAGTCCTGAAAAATGCTAACAAGTATGCAAAGCTCTAGTAATCCTTCTAAGGACTAGAGTAAGCATCTCGGAGTTGGAATGTACGCTTTGATGAGATGATCAAAGCTTTTGGGTTTATACAAAGTTTATGAGAAACTTGTATTTCCAAAGAAGTGAGTGGGAGCACTATAGAATTTCTGATGAGTATATGTTGTTGACATATTATTGATCAGAAATGATGTAGAATTTCTGGAAAGCATATAGGGTTATTTGAAAAGTGTTTTTCAATGGAAAACCTGGATTAAGCTACTTGAACATTGAGCATCAAGATCTATAAGGATAGATCAAAACGCTTAATGGTACTTTCAAATGAGCACATACCTTGACATGATCTTGAAGGTGTTCAAGATGGATCAGTCAAAGAAGGAGTTCTTGCCTGAGTTGTAAGGTATGAAGTTATGAAGTTAAAGCTCGACCACGGCAGGAGAAAGAGGAAGGATGAAGGTCGTCCCCTATGCTTTTGTCATAGGCTCTATACAGTATGCCATGCTGAGTACCACACCTGATGTGTGCCTTTGCACATGTCTGGTAAGAGGGTACAAAGGTGATCTAGGAGTAGATCACCAGATAGCGGTCAAAATTATCCTTAGAGGAATAAGGATATGTTTCTCGGTTATGGAGGTGATAAAGAGTTTGACGTAAAGAGTTACATCGATGCAATCTTAACACCTATCCGGATAGCTCTGAGTAGAGATACCGGATACGTATAATGGAGCAACAATTTAGAATAGCTCCAAGTAGAACAGTTATTTGAAATGGGTCCAAATATAGCGTAGAGATTTGCGAAGTACATACGGATCTGAATGTTGCAGACCCATTGACTAAAACCTCTCTCACAAGCATAACATGATCAAACCCAGAACTCATTGAGTGTTAATCACATAGTGATGTGAACTAGATTATTGACTCTAGTAAACTCTTTGGATGTTGGTCACATGGCGATGTGACCTATGAGTGTTAATCACATGGCGATGTGAACTAGATTATTGACTCTAGTGCAAGTGGGAGACTGTTGGAAATATGCCCTAGAGGCAATAATAAATTGGTTATTATTATATTTCCTTGTTCATGATAATCGTTTATTATCCATGCTAGAATTGTATTGATAGGAAACTCAGATACATGTGTGGATACATAGACAACACCATGTCCCTAGTAAGCCTCTAGTTAACCAGCTCATTCATCAATAGATGGTTACGGTTTCCTGACCATGGACATTGGATGTCGTTGATAACGGGATCACATCATTAGGAGAATGATGTGATGGACAAGACCCAATCCTAATCCTAGCACAAAGATCGTGTAGTTCGTATGCTAAAGCTTTTCTAAATGTCAAGTATCATTTCCTTAGACCATGAGATTGTGCAACTCCCGGATACCGTAGGAATGCTTTGGGTGTGCCAAACGTCACAACGTAACTGGGTGGCTATAAAGGTGCACTACGGGTATCTCCGAAAGTGTCTGTTGGGTTGGCACGAATCGAGACTGGGATTTGTCACTCCGTGTGACGGAGAGGTATCTCTGGGCCCACTCGGTAGGACATCATCATAATGTGCACAATGTGACCAAGGAGTTGATCACGGGATGATGTGTTACGGAACGAGTAAAGAGACTTGCCGGTAACGAGATTGAACAAGGTATCGGATACCAACGATCGAATCTCGGGCAAGTATAATACCGCTGGACAAAGGGAATTGAATACGGGATTGATTGAATCCTTGACATCGTGGTTCATCCGATGAGATCATCGTGGAACATGTGGGAGCCAACATGGGTATCCAGATCCCGCTGTTGGTTATTGACCGGAGAGTCGTCTCGGTCATGTCTGCATGTCTCCCGAACCCGTAGGGTCTACACACTTAAGGTTCGGTGACGCTAGGGTTGTAGAGATATTAGTATGCGGTAACCCGAAAGTTGTTCGGAGTCCCGGATGAGATCCCGGACGTCACGAGGAGTTCCGAAATGGTCCGGAGGTAAAGATTTATATATAGGAAGTCCTATTTTGGCCACCGGAAAATGTTCGGGATTTTTCGGTATTGTACCGGGAAGGTTCTAGAAGGTTCCGAAGTGGGGCCCACCTGCATGGGGGGACCCACATGAACGTGGGTAGTGGGGGCAAGGCCCCACACCCCTGGTCAAGGCGCACCAAGATCCCCCCTTAGAAGGAATAAGATCATGTCCCGAAGGGATAAGATCAAGATCCCTAAAAAGGGGGGATAACAATCGGTGGGGAAGGGAAATGATGGGATTTCTTTCCCCCACCTTTGCTAACGCCCCAATGGACTTGGAGGGCAAGAAACCAGCCCCCTCCACCCCTATATATAGCGGGGAGGCGCATGGGAGCCGCACCCTAGCCCCTGGCGCCTCCCTCTCCCCTCGTAACACCTCTCCCTCTCGCTGAGCTTGGTGAAGCCCTGCCGAGATCCCCGCTGCTTCCACCACCATGCCGTCGTGCTGCTGGATCTCCATCAACCTCTCCTTCCCCCTTGCTGGATCAATAAGGAGGAGACGTCTTCCCCAACCGTACGTGTGTTGAACGCGGAGGTGCCGTCCGTTCGGTGCTCAGTCATCGGTGATTTGGATCACGACGAGTACGACTCCATCAACCCCGTTCTCTTGAACGCTTCTGCTCGCGATCTACAAGGGTATGTAGATGCACTCCTCTCTCTCATTGCTAGATGACTCCATAGATTGATCTTGGTGATGCGTAGAAAATTTTAAAATTCTACTACGTTCCCCGACAGTGCCTAGGTGGGGCTACGACGTGTTGATCTTCCGAAGCTGGGCATAACCCAGGAAAGTGTGTCTCGCCAAAGGGGATCGAGCGTGTTGGGAAATGTGGTGCACCCCTGCAGGGAAGTTTATCTATTTGAATAGCTGCATCCCTCGGTAAAAGGACGACCCGGAGTTGTACGTTGACCTTATGACAACTAGAACCGGATACTTAATAAAATACACCCTTACAAGTGCCAGATACAACCTGGTGATCGCTCTCTCATAGGGCGTCGAGGAGAGGATCGCCGGGTAGGTTTATGCTATGCGATGATACTTGGTTAACTTATCATCTATTCTCTTCTACTGCTTCAAGCTGGAGGCTGCCGGAAGCATAGTCTTCGATAGGACTAGCTATCCCCCTCTTATTCTGGCATTCTGCAGTTCAGTCCACATATACTACCCCTTTCATTGATACCAATGCATATGTAGTGTAGTTCCTTGCTTGCGAGTACTTTGAATGAGTACTCACGGTTGCTTTGCTCCCCCCTTTCCCCCTTTCTATACCTGGTTGTTGCGACCAGATGATGGAGCCCAGGAGCCAGACGCCATCGTCGACAACGACTCCTACTACACCGGAGGTGTCTACTACTACGTGCGAGCCGCCGCCGACGACCAAGAGTGGTTTAGGAGGATCCCAGGCAGGAGGCATGCGCCTCTTTCGATCTGTATCCCAGTTTGTGCTAGCCATCTTATGGCAACTTGTTTAACTTATGTCTGTACTCATATATTGTTGCTTCCGCTGACTCGTCTATGATCGAGCTTTTGTATTCGAGACCTCAAGGCCCCTGGCTTGTAATATGATGCTTGTATGACTTATTTTATTTGTAGAGTTGTGTTGTGATATCTTCCCGTGAGTCCCTGATCTTGATCATACATGTTTGCGTGTATGATTAGTGTATGGTCAAATTGAGGGCGTCACAAGTTGTTATCAGAGCCGACTGCCTGTAGGAATCCCTCTTCCACACTCCTTGCCGAAGTTGAGTCTAGTCGATGAAAATTGTTTTACTAACATGGCTGTGCGGCCCATGGGCCCACGTCGCCATTGGGTGGTATTAGGATCTTTTATTCCTCTTTTATGCTCTGGGACTCTGATTTATCTACTATTTGGGTTAAATGAATTTGCTAACTCTAACATTAGGATCTCGTGGTCGCATACACCCAGAGAGCCCCATATTACAGAGGATCGCCTGCTGCATCAGAAGATTCCGAAGATACTCTCTGATGTTCTCTCGAGACTCTGTGCCCGTCGCTTTTGCAATCCCCTACCACTGATACATCCGTATGGATAAATACTTACACTCGTCCTTCTCACTTTCATTCCCAGCTGCTCTTGTTATTACAAGATGCCCCGAATTACTCTTCGTTGTTTCGAGAATCCATTGAGCTTACTGCCCTGCAGTTCCTTGCCGCATGAATACCACTACGAATAATTCTTCACACTTATCGAGGAATTATTCATTACTAGTTGATCATATGATTCACAAGATACGTTTAAATACTATCCGGTCTTCTGGTAATTCTCATCCAACTATTGCTCTGCAAATACTTGTCTCCTTGCATTATGGTTAATTCCATATTTCTAGCAATCTCTGTTGACATCCTTTGTCACTATCATTTTGAGTCCCTTGATTCAATATTTTGTGAATGCTCGCAATCCTCAATTAGATCCTAGAATTCATCCTTTCCGGCTCAGTTGTCATTTTGAACATGAGCTGGTTCTCGGCTAATCAATTGCTGTCGATTGTACCCCTAAGCCTACTCAACATACCCATCCTTAATCAGAGCGATTGCTTCTGATCCCTTGATTTGGAAATCTTAATTCCTTTGCCTTTGAGCTTTGAATTAGCTAGTTGTTTCTATAATCCAATGCCTTTGTATTGCTTCTTCCTCTGGTTGTGTGCCGATGCTCACATCAGCTCTGTTATGGACTGTTAGATCCTTTGATGAATTATCATATGATAGTGTTCTTCATATACGAAAAACCTCGAGTAGTTTTTCCCCTGATACATATTGCCATTAGTAAATCCTATTCTCTTGTTTGGCCAACCATGCTCTACTCTCGAGGTTGTGTTATGTACTCTCGAAGCTTGTGGCATATGTTCCTAAGTTGTCCCCCATGGGTTGAACCTATGCCTTCCCTAATCCATGTGAACCCGAGAGTTATCACGAGTCATACTCTTCTGGTGTTGTGCCAGATAAAATTTCAACATTATAACTTCTTCAAAAATGAGAAGTGACTGAAAGGTTATGCATTGGAGAAGTGGGAGTCGACCTTGAACTTTGTGTTCATGCCCATGGACCCGATGTGGAACTTATCATGGAAGCTTCTTGTAATAATAATACTCCCCTTGTTATAAGTTCATCTTGTATCTATGCTTGGTCCTTTGCAACCATGGTTCCGACCATGATTGTTTTTCTTTGATCCCATTTCTCGAACAAGTTAAATCGCTTGTCTTCTGCAGATCAGTATGCCTGCCCAACCTCGATTCTGCTCTACCTTCGAGTATTCCCCAATGGTATCTCAAGAATATCACGGAACTACATAACTTCTTATGAGTTCTTCCTCAACTATTATTTCTCACTGATTTCAATTTTCCACGGGCTCTGAGTTGTTAGACACTCAAGGACACTGATAGCTGAATCGAGTCCGCCATGCGATTCAACAACACTTAGTAAACTTCATTGCTTACAAGTTTAATAATCCTTCAAGTCATTCCTAGCCTGATTAGCTATATTATCATCATGCTAAATTTTAACTGTGCTACTTGGTCCTTCTTCCTGGAGCACAATTTTCGATGATAAGCTAAGCTTACGTTGATTTTCCTCATCATATCATTTCACTTTGAACAAAAAGCTTGATTTTGAGTTTGTGTCGTACCCGTGTTCCAATAACCTTCCGCTTCATCATTCCTTTGACTTGTTGTCGTCACTGATTGATTACATTTTCAAGAAATCTTTCGACAAATATGTCATGATCATCCTCAACGTAATGAGCTCTTCCATGATATCAATCGACTTCGTGATGAGAAATATCATCCTTGCCCCTTGATGATTTGTGTTATCATCGACAACATTATTGCCTTCCTCCAACACAAACTTGATCATGTTATGGAGATCCTTGCTATCCAACTTATGTTATGATCTACCTTGGAGCATTACCGTCTTTTATGTCAAGAATGTACTGAGAATTTCACCACCTAATATGAATTCTTGGTACAAGGGATACTTCTCACCCTCACCATTTTTTCTTGGTACCCGTGTTGATTCTAACTAGAATACCGACAATTGAACTATGATGTGTGAATTCAAAACTTCTAGCAACCCTATTGCTTTGAAGTGAATGGCCGAGTTTCATTCTAATTCTTTTGTTCATTAAGTCACCATTCTAACATTAATTGTGCAACCCAGCCCATATTTCGGGTGCAACTTTCAACCAATGTTTAATTGTGTATGTTTTTCCTCGAGCATACATCATTATATCATTTGATATGACAAATGTTATCTCCTTGTTCACATAATTGTGGTAATCCATCTTTTTGGAAATCTTGACAAAATGTTGCTGAATCCGTCAGCCACCTCCTCATCCTCTCCTTGGATTAATGATGAACTCTTGTTTCGGAACTTGCTTCCATAGTTCATTTCCTGAAAATCTTACAATGTCATCTCGTCAATTGTATTCCACCTTTTCTTCTCAGGCATCCTGAGTCTGAGGTATCCTGACACCAATCAGATCCGAATCTCAGTCGGATATGATGGTTGGAACATTTTTCCAAGAGTTATAGCATTGGTCTTTATAAGACCCGATAAGGTGACGTCATGCCTAGCACACCTGGGCAGAGGACCTATTGTTATAGTATCCTTTTTAGCAAGTTTAGCCATTCTTCCATGAGGAAATTGTAAGACTTATTCTATAAGTTGTTTCTGATGGATCCTTTATGAATCCAAAGTCTGATCTTTACCCAATGACTATGTCAATGCTATCTCGAAGCATGTCTGTGGTACTCCGATTTTCAATAAGAACATTTGAAGCACAATGCTAAATTTTCTTTATTATTTATCCTAACACCGTTGTATGGGTAATACCATGAGATTCCTTCCCCTTACCTAAATGGTTTTCTACTTTCTATCCTGTCATGGATATCATGCTCCGCTTGTCCTTGGGAAGGATATACCCCGAAATATGTGTGTATACACATTTTCCTTTCCATTGTTCTGTCTAAACCTGATAATCACTTTTCCTTTCCATTGGTTTGTGTAAACCTTCTTGTGATCTATATTATATAAGCAGTAATATTTCCCTGCTTATGTAAACACCTCGTTGTACCACTCTGTCAGTAAGACCATGTTACTATTGTTGAAAACATTCCGGTAACCACCGATGGACGAGAACTTTGCCTATTGGTCCGCCTCGTTCAACGAGCAGGAAATGGTTCTCTTCGTCCCTCGCCATTGGTACCGATGTTGTTGGCAACATAACTGACAAGTTATCCTCTGACATGCCTTGCTTACATGATCATTCAAGATGCCAGCGCCCTTTCTACTTTTAACCCACATGGTGGGCCCTTAACCCACAGTTCCACATGATCGAAACCTGACTCTCCTGTACACTCCTGTTGCCAAAGTTTTTCCTCGCGCATGGTCTCGTATCTAATTCACGAGCCACCTTCCGGGAGATCATCAGTTCTAGTATCAGACACAATACTTATACTCGTTGCTTGAAACCCCTCTCACACTCTGTTTCAGGCATCGAATGTTTGCCTACCCGCTTGAACATTTTCATGCCTACTTTTATTTCTCTCGATGTATTCCCTGAGTTCCAACTCGAGAGATACTCATATGTTCATTCATGAGTTAACCCCCAGATGAGTACCCTTACAGCATTCTATCATTGCCGAGCTGCCACCTATTCGTAAGTGTGATTGAGTTCCCAAAGAAAGGATGACGACTTCATTATAATAAACCGAAACAAAGAAATGAAGACATCAACAAGGATCAACTTCCTCGGGAAGAGAAACCAGGAATGAGAAGACCCGTTAGAATTTCGTAACGAGAATTCCCCCCTTACTCCACCTCTTAAATCTCGGGACGAGATTTCTTGTAGTGGAGGAGATTTATAACACCCCGAGAATCATCCTACAGTAATCTCCCTGTAATGATGGCCATGTCATCATGATTACTATGCAAATTGCCATTCGATAAAAATCAAAGCCAATTTCAAATTTAAAACAAAGACAAATAAATCATTTCTTCAAACTGTCCAACAAAAATGTTCGTTGGGTGGCAAACAATCACTGAGTATTTGTCATGTAGAAACCAATATTTTTGAAATATTAAATTACCACGAACCTACTTAAATCAGTGCCTAAAACAACATACTTAATCCTTTTGTTTTTAAAAGGAAATTCATACAACTTCAAATCACACCCAAACTTTTTGTGGCAGTGAGGTATATTGCATACTAAATTTGGAGACTAACCACACATTTTACAGAAGTCATTTGGTTAAAGGATTAATGCCAAATAGTAGTTGCAAATGGAAAACAGAAAAGGAAAAAGGAAAAAGAAGAAAGACACTATGCACTTAGGCCCAGTGCTACAGTGCATGACCCAGCCCACCTCCAGTCTCCTCCCACCTCACGTACAGAAGCCCTGCCGTGGCCACGTGCACGCCATCCACGCGCTCGATTGATCTCGTGTCGAGCATCCACGACCATCTAGAGAAAGATAAGACCGCCCCCAACCCACAGGACAAACCCTAATTCCCATTCTCTCCCTCGTTCACTATCTTTCTCAATTTAGATCTCGCCCGAGCCGTGCTCGCCACGACCGTCGTCGTCGCCGCGACCATCGTGCTCCCCGTCGCCTGAGGAGATGTCCAGGAGGACTCTCGCGGTCGACTACGTCTTCTCCGAGCCTCCAATCGAACCGGGACGCCCCGAGCGCTTGCCATAGCCGCCACCCTTGAGCTCGCCCGGAGCTCCGTGTGCCCACTCGCCTCTGGCCGCGCTCACCGCGCCCAAGCCTTTCCCTAACCATGCCCGGATCCTCGTCGCGCCTGCATCCCCCCGGCGCACTCCCATGTCTGCGCACGTGGCCGCGCTCACGCGCGCCCCCGGCCGCCCCATTCGTGCTCCTGGTCGCGCCTATCGCGCCCCGTACTCCACTGCGTGCGCCGCCCACTCCCTGCCCTGCACGCGCCCACGCCTCCGTGTGCCCCCGCCTGCACCGGGACTCGCCACTGCAGGCCGCTGCTATTGCCTGCTTCTCTTGCTTTGCGTACTGCTACTGCTCAAGCTACTGCCTTCTCCTTTCGCTGCCTACTATAGCTGCTGCCCCGCTCGTCCAGCCCCTGCTGCTGTTGTGCACTGCTACTGGCCATGCCCAGGGTCGTGGCCGTGCATGCTGTGTGTGCGCACAGCATGTATGTGTGTGTTTGTGTGGTGTTTGTGTGTGGCCGGTGTGCGAGTGCGCTAGGTGAGCGTGTGTGTGTGTGAGTGTGTTGTGTGTGTGCACATCATGCATAACCGGATGTGCCTCTGGCCGGCTTAATTAACAAGAGATAGATTAGTTTTAGGATTAGATAACTGGGCTAGATAACCTAATGTGTAGATGACATGTGCCCCACTAGTTTAACTTAGTTTAGACTAATTGAATTGCCCCTGTGACCCTTACATGTGGGCCACACCTGCCCCTTTGACTAGTCAAATTTGACTTGGTCAATTCGGATTATTCTAAATAAAAAATAGAAAATTGTTTAAACTTTGAAAACTAATAAAAAATTATTCGTAACTCAGATGAAAATACTTCAAACATGAAAGTTGCTCAGAACAACGAGAAGAATCTGGATACACAACCCGTTCATCCGCCACACATCCCTAGCATAGCAAACACGCAACTTTTCCCCCTTCGGTTCGTCTATCCAAAAACGCGAAACACCGGGGATACTTTCCCGGTTGTCCCCCCCTTTGTCGGTATCACATAGTACTGCGTTAGGTCGCCTCTAGCATCACGTATTGACATGTTATGCTTTGTGATACTTTGATTGCTTTGTCATTTATTGTGTTCCCATCCGTTACTTGTTTCTGGTAGACTCGGGACCGATATTGGTACCCCTGGGATCAACTACATCGATGACGAACCCTTCTTGCCAGAGAAACCAGGCAAGCCCCCCCTTTGATCACTAGATATCACCTATTCTTCTCTCTACTGCTTGCATTAGAGTAGTGTAGCACGTTACTGCTTTTGGTCAATCCCATTCTGTTGCATAGCTTGTCATTGTTACTACAGATGTTGATACCTTACCTGCATTCCTAAATGCTTAGTATAGGATGCTAGTTTATCATCAGTGGTCCTACATTCTTGTCCGTCTGCTGTGCTATACTGTTGGGCCGTGATCACTAGGGAGGTGATCACGGGTATATACTTACATACATATACATGATACATGCGATGACTAAAGTCGGGTCGGCTCGTAGAGTACCCGCGAGTGATTCCGGTGTGGGGGCTGAAAGGACGGGTGGTTCCATCCCGGTAGTGGTGGGCCTGGGTTCCCGATGGCCATCGACTGTTACTTTGTGGCGGAGCGACAGGGCAGGTTGAGACCACCTAGGTGAGAGGTGGGCCTGGCCCTGGTCGGCGTCCGTGGTTACATCAATTAACACGCTTAATGAGATCTTGGTATTTGATCTGAGTCTGGCCACTAGCCTATACACATTAACCAACTACGCGGGAACAATTATGGGCACTCGACGTCGTGGTATCAGCCGAAGCCTTCGTGACGTCAGCGACTGAGCGGCGTGCGCCGGGTTGGACCGCGTAACGCAACTTCCTTTGTAATGGAGGTTCCTAGGTCGGCTCACCGACCGCGTACGCAATGTGCAGGTGTGCAATGGGAGATGGGCCCAGACCTCTGCGCGCATAGGATTTAGACCGGCGTGCTGACCTCTCTATTGTGCCTAGGTGGGGCTGTGACGTGTTGATCTTCCGAGGCCAGGCATAACCCAGGAAAGTGTGTCCGGCCAAAGGGGATCGAGCATGTTGGGAAATGTGGTGCACCCCTGCAGGGAAGTTTATCCATTCGAATAGTCGCGCCCCTCGGTAAAAGACGACCCGGAGTTGTACCTTGACCTTATGACAACTAGAACCGGATACTTAATAAAATACACCCTTCCAAGTGCCAGATACAACCCGGTGATCGCTATCTCACAGGGCGTCGAGGAGAGGATCGCCGGGTAGATTTATGCTATGCGATGATACTTGGTTAACTTACCATCTATTCTCTTCTACTGCTTCAATATGGAGGCTGCTGGAAGTGTAGTCTTCGATATGACTAGCTATCCCCCTCTTATTCTGGCATTCTGCAGTTCAGTCCACATATACTACCCCTTTCATTGATACCAATGCATATGTAGTGTAGTTCCTTGCTTGCGAGTACCTTGCATGAGTACTCATGGTTGCTTTGCTCCCCCTTTCTCCCCTTTCTATACCTGGTTGTTGCGACCAGATGATGGAGCCCAGGAGCCAGACGCCACCGTCGACAATGACTCCTACTACACCGGAGGTGCCTACTACTATGTGCGAGTCGCCGCCGACGACCAAGAGTGGTTTAGGAGGATGCCAGGCAGGGGCCTGCGCCTCTTTCGATCTGTATCCCAGTTTGTGCTAGCCATCTTATGGCAACTTGCTTAACTTATGTCTGTACTCAGATATTGTTGCTTCCGCTGACTCGTCTATAATTGAGCTTTTGTATTCGAGCCCTCGAGGCCCCTAGCTTGTAATATGATGCTTGTATGACTTATTTTATTTGTAGAGTTGTGTTGTGATATCTTCCCGTGAGTCCCTGATCTTGATCGTACATGTTTGCGTGTATGATTAGTGTACGGTCAAATCGAGGGCGTCACAGAACACCCTTGTATTTCCTACATGGGGGCAGAAGCCGACGACTGGCCAACTCTTAGATTTCACATAACACGGCCGCACAGGAGGAGAAATTTTTTTAAACATTATATTACATAACGATTTTGTTCCATCATACAAGGAAAAGACAACATGAATGTATTCATTCGAAAATAATGTCTTGCGCACATTGCGTTGCTACAATGCGAGACCCCTCCAGGACATCTGCAAAATAACGTGCGGTGCTCCTTGCCCTCTGGCGGCCCCTCGGTCGTCAGCTTGACGGTGTCCATCTTCGCCCACCACACTTTAACGCGGGCGAAGGCCATGCACACACCTTCAATGCAGGCCGATCGCTTGACGACATCCAGCCGAGGACAGGCATTCACCAGCCGCTTCACGAGCCCAAAGTAGCTGTCGGGCATAGCTTCGGCAGGCCACAGCCAGATTATCAAATCCTTCATGGCCAGTTCGGCCACCTTATGCAGCTCCACCAACTTTTTTAGCTGATCGGTGAAGGGCATGGGATGCTCTGGCGCAAGGTACTGCGACCAGAATAGCTTCTCCATCGAGCTCCCTTATTCGGCTCGGAAGAACTCCGCGGCGTCGGACACACTACGCGGAAAATCTGCAAACGCCCCTGGAGAACTCCGAATTCAGGTTAGTAAGAAATACTTCTTCTTCACATACTTGCTTTGCATAATAAACACCTTAACCGCCGCGATCTTGTTGGCCTCATGGATCTCCTGGAGGGCACCGTGGGCTTCAACTCGGGCCGCTTCCGTGCTTTGATGAGCCTTGGCGGGTTCGGTCTCTCGAGCCGAAACACCGCCCTCCAGGGCCTCATACTTCTTTACAGCGTCCTAGAGCTCTTGCTGGACCTCGTTCAGCCGGGTCTTAAGCTTCTTGTGAGCGGCCTGCTCCTTGACAGCTTTCCCCTCGGCTTTGGCCAGGGCCTTTTTAGGGCCTCGACCTCGGTCGTCACCCCTACACATATCATGACACTACGGTCAGTAAACATCATTTATTCTTTCTGAATATATAGCGAGTCATTGCATACCTTGCTGGTCTTCCAGCTGCTTCCTCGCTTGGCCGAGCTCCTCCTCGGCCCGCTCCAGTCTCTGCGTCAGGCCGGAGACTTTGGCAGTGTGTAAGGTCGCGGCCAGCAACGAAGCCTGCGTATTCACACCAGACACATTTTAGTTAGTTTCCTTTGAAATTTCATTGGTCCTCTGTCCGACTTTTCTTTCCGAACATCGGACATTGTCTCAGGGGCTACTATCTATATTGGGATTTTCCCTGTTACGTTGCTTACCTCAAAACCTGTCAGCAGGCCGATGCACGCTTCGGTCAGTCTGCACTTGATGGACTGAACCTTCTCAATCACCGTACCCATAAGGATACGGTGTTCTTCCACAATGGAAGCGCCTCGTAGCGCTTCCAGTAGATTATCCGGTGCCTCTGGTTGGACAGAGGTCATCGGTGGGACAGGCACATGCCCTTCTTTTGAAGGAGGTTGTTCGCCGGATTCGGGAGCCACATGGGTCTCTGGAATCATATTCGGCTGGGGGCCGAACTGATCGAGGCCCCCAGTCGCCATGGGGATCTGCTCCCCCATGTGTCCGGAAGTCGAGGCCTTGCCTCCTAGCGCCACCATGACGGCCTCCTAAACCTCTTCTGGCCTGGGAAGGTCCTTTGGGACAGCACCTCATCATCTCCCTTGGCCTTGGGAGAGTAAGCAGCCGGCGGTGTCTCGCTGGCCATTGCCTTTGAATCCAATGAGTCTCTTGATGAGGATCGCTGGGAGCTGTCATGGGCCGGACTGCAATAACATGATTAACCATATTAATACCATAGAGTGGAGAGGCCGGATAAATAGACGAGTGCGGGTTCTTAGTACTCATGATGCGGCCAGGGGCTTGGTCCGGGGCCTTCGCTCCGGGCTGCTGTCAACGTCCCAGGCGGAGTTATCCACAAGGGGGCCTTTCCCCCTCTTGGGTGCCTCTGCCTCCAGATTTGTGGAGGTCGCCCTCTTCTTCCTCCCCCATCAGGGAGAGAGTCGCTCTCCTCCTCCTCCTCATTGTCATCATCTTCAGCGGCGGAGGAGCGGGTCTTGTCTTCGGATGTCACGTCTGAAGCGCCCTTGCGGCGGGGGCCACTCCGGACCCCCTTGGCCTTCCCCTTGGCCTTCTTCTCCGGTGCCTTATAGGGCGTCGGTACCAGCATCTTCGCTAGACGCGGGATGACTGGTTCCTCAGGTAGCGGAGCCGGACACCGAATCCTCTTTGCCCTCTCCATCCATTCCTAAAGAAGCAATGATAATAAAAGCTCAGATATCATCCTTGAAACAAGCAAGTAGAGGATGCGTTGAAAAACTTACCTCGTTGGCGAGGTGGTTAATGTTGTGCCCGCGGTCCGAGTCTGTGGCTGGCGGTGTCTCGTTGCCCTTGAAGAGCAACTTCCAGGCATCTTCGTGAGTGGTTTCGAAGAGCCTCTTCAGGGTTTGGTGCTTCTTCAGATTGAACTCCCATAAAGGGCGACTTCGGCTTTGGCATGGGAGGATCCAGTGAACCAGCATCACCTGGATTACGTCGATGAGCTTGATGTCTTTATCCACCATGCTTTGAATGCGCGTTTGTAGCGCTATCAGCTCATCTGACGAGGACCAATTTGGGCCCTTCTCAACCCAGGAGGTGAGTCGCATTGGAGCGCCGGAGTTGAATTCGACAGCCGCGGCACAGGTGGCGCCGCAGGGTTCTGTGATGTAGAACCACAGTTTCTGCCATTCCTTGACAGTCTCCACGAAAGTACCTATTGGCCAGGAGACATTGGTCAGCTTGCTCACCATGGCGCCTCCGCACTCCGAGTGCTGGCCATCCACCACCTTCGGCTTCACATTGAAGACCTTGAGCCACAGCCCGAAGTGGGGTTGGATGCGGAGGAAGGCCTCACACACGACGATGAATGCCGAGATGTTGTGGAAAGAGTTCGGGGCTAGATCATGGAGGTCTAGCCCGTAATAGAACATCAGCCCGCGGATGAAAGGGTGTAATGGCAACCCAAGCCCGCGGAGGAAATGAGGTATGAATACCACCCTCTCGTTGGGCTTCGGTGTGGGGACGACTTGCCCCTTGGCTGGAAGACGGTTGGCAATTTCCCTCGCCAGATACCCGGCCGCCCGAAGCTCAGTAATGTCCTTCTCCTTGATGGAGGAGGCCATCCACTTGCCTTGAACTCTGGATCCGGACATGGTTGAGTGCTTGCTCGAGTGGGGAAAGATGAGAACTTGGGCGCTTGAGCTCAAGAGTGGAAGGGCAGAGGAAGAGAGAAGGCGTGGGAGAAGAAGGGGAATCCTTATCCCCTTATAAATGTAGTGAATATTGAACGCCTCCCCACTCGCCCTAAAACTCGCCTATTCCCAAGGGCTGTGTAAACGGCACGGTTGGGTTACCCACGCCCGTATTGATGATAATCCCGCGATGAGGGGACACGATCTCTTCTTTGACAAGACGGGCCAATGGAAACCGCATCTCAAAACGCGGAACGACAAACAAAAACAGTTCGATATAATGACCGGACAAATGTGATGTCATCTTGTAAAAAGTTGTCAGCAGATGGGACTCGTGAAATATTATATTCCCTGGAGTCATGTGTGGTACTTGTGTTGCAGATCCGGACACCTTCGTTTTATCCGAAGACTATCTTGGAGTATTCAGAAAGTGGAACCCGCCTTGCAATGCCAAAGACAATCTGCGCGCCGGACACATCATCATTGAAGCCTGGTTCAGGGGCTACTGAGGGAGTCCTGGACTAAGGGGTCCTCGGGTGTCCGATCTATTGGATATGGGCCAGACTGATGGGCCATGAAGATACAAAGACCGAAGACTCTACCCGTGTCCAGATGGGACTCTCCCTGGCGTGGGAGGCAAGCTTGGAGACCAAATATGAAGATTCCTTTCCCTGTAACCGACCTTATGTAACCCTAGATCCCCCCGGTGTTTATATAAACCGGAGGGCTAGGTCCGTAGACGGACATCCTTATAGTCATAGTCAGGCTAGACTTTAGGTTTTAGCCATTACGATCTCGTGGTAGATCAACTTTTGTAATACTCATATTCATCAAGATCAATCAAGCAGGAAGTAGGGTATTACCTCCGTAGAGAGGGCCCGGACCTAGGTAAACATTATGTCCCCCGTCTCCTGTTACCATCGATCCTAGACGCACAGTTCGGGACCCCCTACCCGAGATCCGCCGGTTTTGACACCGACAACTGCTGCCTTGTCGTCGTCGTATGCATCTTCAGGTGCCAGATGTCTGGGCTGTGGGCCGGATGTCCAGCCGTTGTAGCAATCGAGTGTCTCCTTCTGTAACATCCCCAGTGTCATGCTACAGTAACCTCACACTAATGGTGCCATGTCATCAAGCTTGACTAAGTCAAATTGCCCTTGATAAAGATCGAAGTCAAATTCAAATTCAAATAATAAGTGAATTAATGAAATTCAAAACATGAAAACTAAAATGTTCATCACGTGGCAAATAATCCATAACTAATTATGGTGGTGAACCAACATTTTTATAAAGTGTTTAAATTCCCTAAAAAATTTAAACAGGGGCTAAAACATTAATTTAAATGCTTTTTAATTAATAAAAATTACAAACTAATCTATGTAACTACTAAACTTATTGTGGTAGTAGCTTAATTTATAATAATATTTTAGGTGCAAGTTTTGTATTTTATAAAACAAAAACGATTTGAAGCTAAAATGAAAGCAGAAAAGGGAAAACCATAAAGAAAAAGAAAAAAATGAGAGCCCACTATGCACTAGGCTGCAAGTGCACAGTGCACAGCCAACCCAGCCCACCATCGGCATCGTCTTCCTCCCGTGTTCATTAGGGGCTTGGTGGACGCCGGTCGTGCGTCCGCGCATCGGATCACCATGCACCGTCCATCCAGCACCTCCCCGCGGCGGATAAGATCACCCCCGTGCCCGTGGGTGAATGCTAACCCGCTCATTCTTTGCCCTCACGATGCCTTCTTCCTCCCATCGCACTGCCGAGGCACCATCGCCATGGAGTGCCTCATCGCCATGGCCACGGAGCTCCCCGCCGGCTACGACTTCGCTAGGAGCTCCGCTTGCCTCCTCTGCTTTGTCTACGAGGACCAGCCTGAGCGCTACGCCACTACACCGAGGGGTTCGAGCCCATCTTCAAACCCCGGTCGCCACTGTTCGACCGCCGATCCGCGCGTCTCTAGTAGACCCCAGCAGCCCTGACCTAACTTCGAGCTCGTGGTGAGCTCCGCTCTCCCCTTCTTGTTGCTCGTTTTTGAGCCTCGGGTGAGCTGCTGCTGCCACCGAGCTCCGGCCGTCGCCATGGCCATTTGGTCCTGCGCATCCGAGCCCCTGTTGCTCCGTCCGACTATCGTAGCGAGCTCCTGGTGCTCCATGTACGCTGCCTAGCCACTTAGTTAGGTCACTGGAGTCCCCATCGACGTTCCTGTGCACCACCGTACTCCGGCATCGCCTGTTGCTGTCACCGCCGTCAGCTTCGACTGCCTCGGATTGCGTGGGGTGGTAGCGTTGGACACGTCGTGGTTCGCCCGTTCGAACGCGGCCCCTCACGCTCGCTTTGGCCCTCTGTGGCAGAATTTCGAAGCTCGCTGGAGCTCGCCGACGCAAAAACGGCTCGCCGGAGCTACTCCGTCACCGTCCGCCAGTGTGGCGTGGCCTCTGGCCCACCTAGGTCACTACCAGTGGGTCCCTTGGCCCCGTTTTGACTGCGTTGACCGTGGTCAACTCGGTGACTCTGTCAGGTGGGTCCCGCATGTCAGTTTTAATAATTAGTGCTAATCCACCATTAATCACAATAACAGAGAGGCCCCACTGTTAATTTAATTAGTCTAATCAGTTTATTTAGTCTCTGTGTCACTGACAACCTGGCCCCACCTGCCAGTTTGACCAGTCAACAGTCAACCCAGTCGACTGTTGACCGAGCTATTAAGTGTGGTCAACTGTCCCCCTTGGCCCCACCTGTCATCCATTTTGGCTAGCCCACAGTGGGTACAAAAGGTTTCTGCACTGTGCATATTCGAATTAAATTAATTCCAGGATTTTTCAAAAATTGTTTAAAACTTTGGGAAATCATTTAAAATAATCTATAAATTGGATGAAAATAATTTATATATGAAAGTTGTTGAGAAAAATATGATGAATCCGAGTATGCTATCCGTTCATTTGTCACATGCCTCCATGATAGTGAAAATGGATCCTCCCCCCCCCCAGATTCATCTGTCCAAAAATGCCAAACTCCGGGAAAACATTCCCGGATGTTTTCCCTCTTCTTCTGCATCGTGTAGTATTGTGTTAGGTCACCCCTAGCACTAAATATTGCCATGTCATGCATAGCTATGCATTAGTTTGCTTTTATGTTTATTGTTTCTTCCCCCTTTTCTCTCCGGTAGACACCGAGGCTGACGCTGCTGCCGTGTACGACTACGCCCATGACGTCCAACCACTCTCAGCAGAGCTTCCAGGCAAGCAAACCCCCTTGATCAGTCCTATATTGACCATTCCATTCTCTCTCATGCTTGCGCTAGATTTTGCTATTGTTGTTCGTTTGTACCTACTCTGAGGCATAACCTGATTTTGTAACTTGCTATTGTTACATGCCTGCTTATACAATATGCTTAGTATACGTTGGTTAGTGATCCAACAGTGATCTCTCACCTTGTCCCAGTTGCTCCCGCTTTATGTTCCGATGACCCGATCAACGTGATCGACGTCCAAAGCCCGACACTGTTGGGTTCTATGGTAGGGTGCGTTGACTGCAAATTAAAATTTTCCTAAGGAACATGCTACGGGAATGGATCACATATCGTTACCACTAGACGCGTAGTGTCATGCAGCGGAAGAAGAGTTGGGGTAGTGCGTCCGCGTGGATCATCTCTCTCCCTCGAACAGTCGGTCGTCGGTTCCCACGTACAGGTTCGCCGGAGCGGCACAAGTGCACCGCCTCTAACGGTATCCACGCTTGCAGGAGGAACGTCTTGCGGCAGACTGCTAGGTCCGATCACACAACCGGCGACGAGTGAAAGTGTCTATTCGCAACACATGCAAACCCTAGTGATAGCGCCGAAGCAATCAACCGCGTGAGTGTGCCACACCCCCACTTTATATAGGCGTCTGTCGAGGGCTCAACACTTGGGCCTCGCACGGACCCTAAAGCCCATAAGTCTACTCAGCCAGAATCCAAACACAGCTCGGATCACATCCGACCAGTGTCCTTGGATCCGACCTTGTAGGTTCCTTCCCTTAAGCGCGCGACCCCTTAGGTTCAAGCCGGCTTGGTCGCAGTTCGGATCACCTCCGAACTGCGCGGTTGGTAGCGGACCCTAGCAAGGCATGCCGAACACCAAGCAGACTATGAAGCTGGATAGGCGAACCTGTACATCATACTTCCATTCCTTTTGCCACACGATATATGTTGTCGGACTCAAGGCGAGTCTGTCATCCTTGTGCTAGCCCGACCTCTTTCTCGTTCCAGTGATGCCGACCACAGACCAGATTATCTCATAATCCTTGTTGCATGGCCATGCTTATCTTGGTCGGATCACACGAGGGGCCCAAAGTATATCTCTCCTAATCGGAGGAGAAAATCCCATCTTGCTCGACCATGTCTCGCAGCATGGGTCCGGACAAGCCCGAAACCTACCTTTGTAACTACCCAGTCACGGAGTACCGTTTGGTTGGCCCAAAGAAAGTCTGTCACCATCCCGAGTACATGCGCCAGCTCAGGTCTTAGGACATAGAACGTATGTTGTACTAGAGACTCACAGATGACATATCGCTGCGTCTCATAGTTGGGTATGTCCGACTCGGACTTATCTCAACTCGGATCCGACTACGTCGAATCCGACCAGATCCTTCCAAGTCCATATTATCCGGTTAGCATCCAATGCTTCATGGCTAGTGAGACCAAGCCATCGACTGTGTCATATGCTAGTCTAGTTGGCTGCGCGTCCACACAACCCTTTCGATCAGGGACCTTTTAGGACAGTCATCATACAATGCATAGTCCCACAAACAAGTCATGTACTTGCTGATACACATCATTGATAATGTCCAAGGACTATCTTTATTCATAAACACATAGGAAATATCATCATACATGATTGCCTCTAGGGCATATCTCCAACAGACACATCTCATCACACTCCCTTAGTTGTATGACTCTACAGAGGTATTATCGAGTGCCGAGGGTGATACCTCGTATAGCACTTCTAACGAGATCTCCATAGTGCAGCTAATCGGTCGTGGTCTATGGAGGGTGATTCCTCCTTCACCACTACCCGATAATGACTCTGTCGTGCATCCCATCAAGAGTGAACCCATAGAGGGTGATTCCTCTAAAGTTCACCTTGACGGTTACATCAAGTGAAATTCATTGAGGGTGATTCCTCGGGTTCCCCCTTGGTGTTACAGACACACGGTTACTTTGACTTTACCACAAAACCATGATGAAGTCGGGTCGGCCCCGAGGGGTACTTGTGAGAGAAATGTGACGAGTGATGTGGAGTCGGGTTGACCTAGAGGGTACCCACGAGATAACTATGCGGCATGACCGGGCATTCTTAGCCCTTGTCGTAAGTCCGTGAGACAGGGTGACGTGACCACAGATCTTGGATGATTGATTGTCTCCGCACGCTCCCAAGACACTAACGGTTTGGATATGTGATCCGAGTAGGCCTCTGGCCTTTTCGCACTGACCACCACGCGAGAATAAGTATGGACACTCTGCGTCGTACGATTCTCTAAAAGCTCTTCACACGTCAGTGATTGAGCGATGCGTGCCCAGTTGGACGGGAACCACCTGCGCTTGTATTAAGGGGGCGGGTCTGCTCTGGGCCACCCACGCAACATGCATGAGTGTAAAGGGCGATGGGCCAAAGACCCCTGCACGCTTAGATGTAGACCGGCGTGTCGGCCTCTCTGTTGAGCCTGGGTAGGCCTACGATGTGTCGATCAGCCGAGCCCGGGTATGATCTAATGGTGTGCCCGGCCAGAGTTAATTGAGCATGCTGGGTAAGTTTGTGCACCCCTGCAGTGAAGTTAATCTATTCGAATAGCCGTGTCCATGGTCACGGACGCTCGGAGTTGTATCCCGATTGATACAACTAGAATTGGATGCCGAGGCATGAAATGGATATGTGGCTCCGGGATTGCTTTCTCGCAGGGAGTCGAGAAAGGATCTCTAGGCGTGGATGCTACAACATAATTACTATTTATGCTATGTTACTTTACTCTCTTCTGTTGCTGCCAGATGCTGCAAGATGCTAGTCTTCGAAAGGCTAGGCTTTCCCTTCTCTTCTGGCATTTCTGTAGTTCAGTCCAAAGATATTCCCATTTCTTTGATACCGATGCACACATAGTTTAGATCTGATGTAAGTCTTGTGAGTACTTTGGATGAGTACTCACGGTTTCTTTGCTACCTCTTTTCCCTATACCCGATTCCTGTGATCAGATGCCGGATCCAAGGAGCCAGATGCTACCACCGACACTACTACTACCCCGAGGGTGCCTACTACTACGTGGAGGCCACCGACGACCAGGAGTAGTTAGGAGGCTCCCACGCAGGAGGCCTTGTCTTTTCGATCCATGTTGATGTTTGTGCTAGCCTTCTTAAGGCAGAATTGTTTACCTTATGTCTCTACTCAGATATTGTTGCTTTCGCTGACTCGTTTGTATTCGAGCTATGTATTCAAGCCCTCGAGGCCCCTAGCTTGTAATATAAATCTTGTATTATTTTAATTTGTGTCTAGAGTTGTGTTGTGATATCTTCCCATGAGTCTTTGATCTTGATTGTGCACATTTGCGTGTATGATTAGTGCATGATTAAGTCGGGGCATCACACCTTCCGTCGTGTTCCT
Organism: Triticum urartu; assembly: GCF_056163025.1. Classification (NCBI taxonomy): domain Eukaryota; kingdom Viridiplantae; phylum Streptophyta; class Magnoliopsida; order Poales; family Poaceae; genus Triticum; species Triticum urartu. The sequence goes on from NC_141877.1 coordinate 231,697,831, forward strand.
TCCTTCGCATCCGTGGTGACTTGGCCTTCATTCCGAGGGTCTCCGAGGTCGTCTTCTTGATACCTAAGCACGCATAGCATTTCTGTTTGAGGTAGTTGTAACACCCCGGATGTAATTTACCTTATCTGTACTCCAACTCTTGCCGTTTCCGGCCTAAGTTATTTTATTTTCTCCATTGTCGGGTTTTTGTCTCCATGTGTTGTTGTCTTTGTCATGCATCTCATATCATGTCATCATGTGCATTGCATTTGCATACGTGTTCGTCTCATGCATCCGAGCATTTTCCCCGTTGTCCGTTTTGCATTCCGGTGCTCCTATGTCCTCCGGTGGTCCTTTCTACCTCTTTTCGTGTGTGGAGGTTAAACATTTCCGGATTGGACCGAGACTTGCCATGCGGCCTTGGTTTACTACCGGTAGACCGCATGTCAAGTTTCGTGCCATTTGGACTTCGTTTGATACTCCAACAGTTAACCGAGGGACCAAAAAGGCCTCGTGTGTGTTGCAGCCCAACACCTCTCCAAAGTGGCCCAAAACCCACCAAAAACCTCCATCATCTAGAGCGTTCGATCACGATCGCGTGGCCGAAAACCGCACCTCATTTGGAGCTTCCTAGCTCCCTCTACCTCTATAAATAGATCCCCTTCCGAAATCTCGGGTCTCCTCTCCCCCGAAACCCTAAAACTCCCATCTCCGCGCCGGACAACGTCCGAATCCGGCCGGACAAGCCGCCGCCGCCCACGCCCTATCCGCTCGCGCCACGTGGTGCCTCACCGACCCCGCACCGCCGGCCCGGGTGAGCCCATCGCCGACCCGCCCCTGCGCCGTTCCGGGCCGTGCCCCAGCGCGCGAGGCCGCCCCGCCCCGGGCCACTCCTCTCCTCCGACGCCGGTGCGGCTGCGCCGCCGCCCTAGGTTGTCGCCGGCGACCCTCCTCGCCGTCCGGTGCCTCCTCGCCTCCGACGACGGCCGCCGCGTCACCGCGCCGCCCTCCGCCGTCCCACCTCGCCGACCGTCCCGGCTTCCTCTTCTCCGCCCCCCCTCCGAGATCCGGCCACCGTCGACTACAACTCCGGCCGGTGAGCTTCGGGAAGCGCGCCGCTACAGTGTCGGTCGATCTGAGATCCAGATCCAGTTTCCTCGCGGTTGACTTTTCATCCCCGAACCTTAAATTTTTTTTTTGCAAACTTTGGCATGCCATAACTCTGCATCCGTAGCTCCGATTCGTGCGTGTAGCATATAAAAATGTTCGTCCCGACGAGTACATCATTTCATCTCATTGCATCATTTTCATTTGATCTCATCTTGATGTCTGAAATGATGTTGGAAGAGGGCTATGTGATGAATTTGTTAGATCTGTTTTAGCAAATGGCATGTTGTCATTTTTGCCATGATTAATGTGTGCATGCTATGATCCTGAGCTCTAAATGTGTTTTGTTAAATGCCATGCCATCTTTACAGAGGTGCTTGCCATGTATTTTTGTGATATTCGTGGTGACTAGCACAAGCTTGCAAAGTAGCGTAATCGGTAATGCTGATTTCAGGGACTTAGAATTTCACTAAGTCCTTGTTCTGTTTTTGTCCTTATGCCATATGTTCATGTTGTTTCCTAGTGATCCGTGCCTCTTTTGAGGATGATCAGTAAGGATGTTTTGTTAATATTGTGGTGCTCTATCCATCCATGTCTTTGTTTGCATTTATGGAGCACCCTAGCTTGAGTCAATCGAGCTCTACTTTTGCTATAAAATGATCCTGCCAGATTGTTGACATGTTTAGCGATTTTGCCGAGGATGTTGCTTTTGATCCGTGCATGTCATGATGTTGTTCTTGCCATGTATAGCTCCTATGCCATGTCTTCTTGATGGGTGTATGCTTAGTTTGTCATGCCATGCTCTGTAGTGAGTGCATCGAGCTCGTAAACATGCCTACTCGTTGACTGATTTGCATGCTCCAGTTTTTCACCAAGTCTGAATCTGTTTATGTTTTTGCCATGTTCACATGCTTGCAATTGTATTTTCTGATCCCTTTTGGCTCAAGGTCACTAAGGGACTTTTGTTAAGTGCTTTGAGTAGCTTCATGCCATGCCTTTCTTTGCCATGTTAAGTTCCTGTAGGATGTAGTTTTCATGCTCTAAAATGTGCTTTCTGATGTTAAATTCCAGACTTGTGTTAGTTTCACCAAGTCTGAAACCTGTTATCATTTGCACTTTTTCCATGCTTGTTTGAACCTGTTAATGGATGAACTAGCCGTAGCTCAGTGTTCATCTTTTGTCAAGCTTCATGAGTGGATCCCTGCCATGTATTTTTTTGTCACGTTTGAGTGCTGTAGCATATTTATCTTGATGCATTTAGTTGGTCACTTGCTGATTATCGCACACTGGTGCCATATTTGTTTTGCTTGCCATTTCCAAACCGTGCATCCGATTCCGGTGATATTTATATCGATTTCAACCGAAATCACCTCACCTTTCCAGCGGCACTCTTGGATTTCCATGTTGAGGCCAGGTTCAATCATTCCTTGTCAAATCATGCATATGCATCACATATCGCATCCCGCATATCATACCATGTTTGCATCATGTTGTTTGAGCATTGCACGTGGTTGACTGTGTTCCATTTGCTTGTTGTTCTTGTTTGGGTAGAGCCGGTAGACGAGTTCGTGAACGAGGAGCCCGTTGAGTTCGCTTACGAGGATCAAGTCAACTCTGACAACTTTGCAGGCAAGATGATCATACCCTCGAAATCACTTCTATCTTTGCCTTCTAGATGCTCGCTCTTTTGCTATGCCTATGCTACGATGCCTACCACTTGCTTATCATGCCTCCCTATTGCCATGTCAAACCTCTAACCCACCATGTCCTATCAAACCGTTGTTTGGCTATGTTACCGCTTTGCTCAGCCCCTCTTATAGCGTTGCTAGTTGCAGGTGAAGATTGGAGACCGTTCCTTGTTGGAACATTGTTTATTATTGGGATATCACCATATTATCTTGTTTATCTTAATGCAACTATATACTTGGTAAAGGGTGGAAGGCTCGGCCTTATGTCTGGTGTTTTTTCCACTCTTGCCGCCCTAGTTTCCGTCATATCGGTGTTATGTTCCCGGATTTTGCGTTCCTTACACGGTTGGGTTATAATAGGAACCCCTTGACAGTTCGCCTTGAATAAAACTCCTCCAGCAATGCCCAACCTTGGTTTTACCATTTGCCACCTAGCCTCTTTTTCCCTTGGGTTTCCGGAGCCCAAGGGTCATCTTTATTTAACCCCCCCCCCCGGGCCAGTGCTCCTCTGAGTGTTGGTCCAAACTAGAGCCCTGTGCGCGCCCCTCGGGGAAACTCGAGGTTTGGTTTTAGTTGTATGGAGCGCTCATATGAGTGTGCCCTGAGAACGAGATATGTGCACCTCCTATCGGGATTTGTCGGCACATTTGGGCGGTGTTGCTGGACTTGTTTTACCATTGTCGAGGATGTCTTGTAACCGGGATGTCGAGCCTGATCGAATTGTCTTGGGAGAAGGAATATCCTTCGTTGGCCGTGAGAGCTTGTGATGGGCTAAGTTGGGACTCCCCTGCAGGGATTTGAACTTTCGAAAGCCGTGCCCGCGGTTATGGGCAGATGGGAATTTGTTAATGTCCGGTTGTAGATAACATGAAACTTAATTTAACTAAAATGAATCAACCGCGTGTGTAACCGTGATGATCTCTTCTCGGCGGAGTCCGGGAAGTGAACACGGTGTTGGAGTAATGCTTGACGTAGGTTGTTCTAGGATCACTTCTTGATCATAGTTGTTCGTCCGTGCTTTCGCCTTCTCTTCTCGCTCTCATTTGCGTATGTTAGTCACCATATATGCTAGTCGCTTGCTGCAGCTCCACATCATACCTTGTCATACCTATAAGCTTAAATAGTCTTGATCGCGAGGGTGCAAGATTGCTGAGTCCCCGTGACTCACAGATTACTTCCAAACCAGATGCAGGGACCGATGATACCGCTCCAGACGATGCGCTTGAGCTCAAGTGGGAGTTCGATGAAGACTCTCGCCGTTACTATGTGTCTTTCCCAGATGATCAATAGTGGTGCCCAGTTGGGGCGATAGGGAACCGTGTCGCATGTGGGGGTTGATCTTTATTTTGGTACCGTAGTCGGACCATGAGTGTATTGAATGATTGTAATGTTATTCATGTATTTGTGTGACGTGGCGAGTGTAAGCCAACTATGTATCTTTTCCCCTTTTATTTATTTACATGGGTTGTTGTGAAGATTACCTTACTTGCGACATAGCTTTCAATGCGGTTATGCCTCTAAGTCGTGCTTCGACACGTAGGAGATATAGCCGCATCGAGGGCGTTACAAGTTGGTAATCAGAGCCTTCCCCGACCTTAGGAGCCCCCTGCTTGATCGAATCGTTGGTGTTGTTGAGTCTAGAAAAATGTTTTGAGTCATTTAGGAATTATATATCGGAGAGTTAGGAATTATTTTTACTCCCCAGTCCCTTCATCGCTCTGGTAAGGCATCCTGACGTAGAGTTTTGACTCTTCTCTTCTCAAATTTCACTAAAAAAATTTTAGGATCACGCAGGTATCTTGGAATCGTTCCGATCGATTTGTGATGAGAACATTGTTCTTAGTGCCTCCTGTCATTTAGGGGTTGTGGCAGTGTCCCGGGGAGTTGAGCTCTGAGGTGTTGTCGTCACAATTTTATCATTGAGATTCTGGAATACTTGAGTTTCGCCAACATCAAAAATCTCTTTTATGCAGTTGTTGGTGAGATAACCTCGACGCCACCCAGTACTGGGGCGAGAGTTCGGGAGTATTGCCCTAACTTGTATAACGGATGCTTTTCGAAGGTTGAGGTAAACGATTTCCGAAGGTTTCTCGGTTATGTGTTGAAGGATGGATACAGCTGGATGTAGGATTTGCTAGATTTGGGTGAGATATTATGCTTCCCTTGTATCCCCAACACCCGATTGCATAACCGAAAAGGTTCAGGAGTTTCATAGGTGGGAATTCTTGTAGCTCTAGTTCTTCTTCCGCGGATATTTGGTTTGGGATTGGGTAATCCTCACCAAGTATTTGTTCTTGTCCGTACCTTGTTGTTTTTCTTCTACCTCAATTCTAAGTGGCTTCTCAATTTATGGGAATGTGACCATTTCAATTGGAATGCATTCGTTCATTTTGTTCGGATGTGAAGACTATATGTTGCAAATTTCAATCCGTTCGACTCAGCTTGGATTTTTGCCTGTCAATATGCTAACGGATGTCAACCTCTTCAGGATGGCTCCTCCAACGCGCACGATTCCGAATCTTGATCCGCCACCACCACCTCCACCTCCGGAGGCATGGCAAGCTGTGATGGCTGCTACCAATGCAAACACGCAGCTGATCATGCCACTTCTTCAAGAGCGCAACCAAGGGAACCAGGGCCATGGCAACAATCAGAATCAGTTTGCTACACTCAACCAGTTCCTCACTAATCAGACAAAGACCTTCAGCAATTGTGTTGAGGCAACAAACGCTGATGATTGGCTCGTGAACATATGCAAGCATTTCGAGTGCAGTAATGTCAGGCCTGAGGACTTTGTCAAGTTCGCCTCCTTCCAACTCAAAGACCAAGCTGCAGGATGGTTTCAGCGGTACAAAGATTCCAGAGGACGCTGTGTGATTACCTGGGATGAATTCCGTCAAGACTTCAAAGCTCATCATATTCCTCAGAGTGTGGTTGAGAGCAAGCGTGAGGAATTCTGCAACCTGAAGCAAGGCACTATGTCTGTTTACTAGTACAACATCATGTTTCAAAAGCTCACTCGTTTCGCCAAGCAAGACGTCCCTGACGAGAAGAGCATGATATACCAGTTCAGGGGTGGTCTCAGAGAAGAACTCCAATTAGCTCTTGTCCTCTTTGGGCCCAAGAAGTACGATGAGTTTTACAACATGGCAATGAAGCAAGAGACTGCTCAACTGAAGTGCGATGCTTCCAAGAAGCGAGTCAGAGATGCAACTCCTTCTTCCTCAACTCAAGTGGCTAAGCAGCAAAAGTATTGGCTTCCTCCTCCTCCGTTCCATCAGCCTTATCAGTAGAAGAGCAAAGGTGGCAGTGGATCTTCCCACCCACCCAACCCTGGCTTTCAGAACAAGACTTCGTCTCAAGCTCCAAGATCAAGTGCTCCGTATCACCGTCCGCTCTCGGAGGTCACGTGCAACAAGTGCCAACAGAAGGGTCACTATGCCAACAAATGCTTCAATCAGAGGCGTCTCCCTCCTCCTCCTCCTATGAGATCTGCAAGTACAGCTGTGGTCAAGCATAACCCCAAGCACGCCAAGGTCAACATGGTGAATGCAGCTCAGGCAGAGGACTCGTCAGATGTCATCATGGGTAACCTTCCTGTTAACGATGTTCCTGCAAAAGTTTTTTTTGACACTGGTGCATCATATTGCTTCATTTCTAAACCTTTTGCATCAAAGTATGAGTGCGATTATCAGCATTTGCAAAGACCTTTGCAAATCGTGTCTCCGGGCAAGCAAATGACAGCTAATATCTGCGTCCCGGATGTTACTATCACGTTGGGCAACTACAAATTTCTAGCTTCTCCTATTATTCTGGGCGAGTCGGATATTGATCTTATTCTTGGAATGGATTGGCTTTCTAAGCACAAGGCTCATCTTGATTGTGCTGCCAGGCAGATTCAATTGACTCATTCGTCTGAGGATGTAATTGTCTTTGCCGCTCGTGATGATACCATCCGTCTGTTTTCTCTCAATGAGAAGGGTGAACTGGATGCCATCTCTCAAATTCTGATCGTTTGCGAATATCAAGACGTCTTTCCAGAAGAGCTTCCAGGAATGCCTCCGCACCGGCCAGTTGAATTTGTCATCGATCTTGAGCCTGGCACGGAACCTGTTTGCAAACGTCCTTACAAGCTGGGACCTGAAGAGTTGAAGGAGCTGAAGAAGCAACACGATATTCAAGAGTGAATGGGTCTCATCCGACCTAGTTCTTCTCCATGGGGTTGTGTTCTTTTGTGAAGAAGAAGGATGGAACGGACCGACTCTGTGTTGACTACCGTCCATTGAACAAGAAGATTATAAAGAACAAGTACCCACTTCCCAACATCAACGAGCTGTTTGAACAACTCAAAGGTGCTCAAGTATTCTCCAAGCTTGATCTTCGTATGGGCTATCACCAAATTCGAATTCGTGAGCAAGATATCCCCAAGACGGCATTCGGAACAAGCTATGGTTCATATGAATACACTGTCATGTTTTTTGGCCTCGTCAACGCTCCTCCGACATTCTCTCGCATGATGAACTTCATCTTCAACCCCTACACAAATGACTTCGTCTTGGTCTACCTCGATGACATTTTGGTCTTTTCCAAGAACAAGGAAGATCATGCCAAGCACTTGCGTTTGGTGCTGGATAAGCTCAGAGAACATCAGTTCTACGCCAAGTTTTCAAAGTGCGAGTTTTGGCTCGATGAGGTTCTCTACCTTGGGCATATCATTTCTGCCAAGGGTATAGCGGTGAATCCTGAGAAGGTGTCTGCAATTGTGAATTGGGAACCACCTCAGAACGTGAAGCAACTCCTGTAACACCCCGGATGTAACTTTCCCAATTTGTACTCCAACTCTTGCCATTTCGGCGTTAAGTTATATTTATTTCCTCGGGTTCGGGTCTTTGTCTCCGTGTGTTGTTGTCGTTGTCATGCATTTCATATCATGTCATCATGTGCATTGCATTTGCATACGTGTTCGTCTCATGCATTCGAGCATTTTCCCCGTTGTCCGTTTTGCATTCCGGCGTTTCGTTCTCCTCCGGTGGCCATTTCTAGCTTTCTTTCGTGTGTGGGGATTAAACATTTCCGGATTAGACCGAGACTTGCCAAGCGGCCTTGGTTTACTACCGTAGACCACCTGTCAAGTTTTGTACCATTTGGACTTCGTTTGATACTCCAACAGTTAACCGAGGGACCGAAAAGGCCTCGTGTGTGTTGCAGCCCAACACCCCTCCAATTTGGCCCAAAACCCACCTAAACCTGCTCCATCATCTAGAGCGTTCGATCACGATCGCGTGGCCGCAAACCGCACCTCATTTGGACTCTCCTAGCTCCTCCTATGCCTATATAAAGACCCCTTCCCCGAAATCCGGATCCCCCTCGTCCTCAAACCCTAAATCCCAGATCCGCGCCGGCCGGACAGTCCGCTCCACCGCCCGCACCCACTCCCACGCTGCCACATGGCCTCCCGCCGCCGCCACACCCGCCGGCCCGCCGGGCCCAAGGCCGGCCCCCTCCGTCCCGCGCCCGGGCCGCGCCTCCTCCTCCAGGGCGCCTCGCCGCGCGCGCCCGCCTCCTCGCCGCCTGGTCGCGCCGCCGCGCCGCCCGGCCGCGCCGCCCCGCCGCGCAAGCTCGCCGCCGCCGCCTCCTCGTCACTCCGGCCACTCCCCGGCCTCCTCCTCACCGGCCCCGGCCACCACGAGCTCGCCGGTGAACAGTGCTCGCCGGATCCGACCTCGGTTCGCGTGCCGGGTCAAACCCTAGATCCGGAGGTGTTTTTTTCGTCTAAGTCCCAGAAATTCCAGATCCAAGTTGCCATGTTCATAGCTCCGTAACTTTGCATCCGTAGCTCCAGTTCATGCATATAGCATATCAAAATGTTCATCTCAGAGAGTACATCATTTCATTCCATTACATCATTTTTATTTGATTTCATCTTGATGCCCGAAATGCTGTTAGAAGAGGGCTACTTGAGATATTTGTCAGATCTGCTACTCCATTTAGCTTTTTGTCATTTTTGCCATGATTAATGTGTGCATGATATGCCCTGATGCTCTACATGTGTTTTGTTAAGGGTTTTGTCATATTTCCAGAGGTGCAACCCATGTATTTTTGTGATGTGTGTGGTGACTAGTGCAAGCTTGCAAAGTGGTGCACTTGCTAATTCTGATTTCAGGGACTTAGCAATTCCACTAAGTCCTTGAGCTGTTTATCTCATGATGCCATATGTTCATGTTGTTTCCTAGTGATCTGTGCCTCTTTTGAGGATGATCAGTAAGGATGTTTTGTTAATATTGTAGTGCTCTATCCATCCATGTCTTTGTTTGGAATTATGGAGCACCCTAGCTTGAGTCAATCGAGCTCTACTTTTGCTACTTTGTGAATCTGGGCAGATTGTCAACTTGTTTGCAATTTTGCCGGTGATGTTGTAGTTGATCCGTGCATGCTATGCTATTGTTCTTGCCATGTCTAGCTTGCATTTTGTGCCTTCTTGATGGTTGTATGCTTGTCTTGCCATGAATTGCTCTGTAGTGAGTGCATCGAGCTCGTAAACATGCCTACTTGAGTTATATTTCAGCTTGCTCTAGTTTTCACTGTCTGAAAACTGATTATGTTTTTGCCATGTTCACATGCTTGCATTTATATTTTCTGATCCCTTTTGGCTCAAGGTCACTAAGGGACTTTTGTTAAGCTCTTTGAGTAGCTCCATGCCATGCTTTCCTTTGCCATGTTCAGATCCTGTAGCATGTAGTTTTGTTGCTCCGAAGAGGGCTACCTGATCTGGAATTCCAGACAAGTGTTAATTTCACTAAGTCTGAGATCTGTTTGCCATATGCATTTTTGCCATGCTTGTTTGAACCTGTTAATGGATGAATTGGCCGTAGCTCAGTGCTAGACTTTTGTTAAGCATCTTGTATGCATCCCTGCCATGTATTTTGTTGTCATGTTCGGGTGCTATAGCATGTTCATCTCATTGCATGTAGATGGCTACTTGCTGTAAATCGCAGAACGTGGCCATATTTGAATCGCTTGCCATTTCCAAATCGTAACTCCGATTCCGGCGTTTTTTATATCGTTTTCAAGCGATTTCATCTCATCTTTCCAGTGGCACACATGGATTTCCAAGTTGAGGCCAGGTTCATGCATTTCCTGTCATATCTTGCATTTTGCATCCCGCATCGCATTCCGCATAACATATCATCATTGCATCATATTGCTTGGTCTTGCACGTGGTTGATTGTATCCTTGTTGCTTGTTTGTCTTGTTGGGGTAGAGCCGGGAGATGAGTTCTCTAACGAGGAGCCCATTGAGTTTGCTTTTGAGGATCCAGTCAACTCTGACAACTGTGCAGGCAAGATGATCATACCCTCGAAATCACTACTATCTTTGCTATGCTAGTTTGCTCGCTCTTTTGCTATGCCATTGCTACGATGCCTACCACTTGCTTTCAAGCCTCCCAAATTGCCATGTCAAACCTCTAACCCACCATTGTCCTAGCAAACCGTTGATTGGCTATGTTACCACTTTGCTCAGCCCCTCTTATAGCGTTGCTAGTTGCAGGTGAAGATTGAAGGCCGTTCCTTGTTGGAACATTTATTTACTTGTTGGGATATCATTATATTGCTATGTTATCTTAATGCATCTATATACTTGGTAAAGGGTGGAAGGCTCGGCCTCTCGCCTAGTGTTTTGTTCCACTCTTGCCGCCCTAGTTTCCGTCATATCGGTGTTATGTTCCCGGATTTTGCGTTCCTTACGCGGTTGGGTTATAATGGGAACCCCTTGATAGTTCGCCTTGATTAAAGCTTTTCCAGCAATGCCCAACATTGGTCTTACCATTCGCCACCTAGCCTTTTCTTTCCCTTGGGTTCTGCAGACTCAAGGGTCATCTTATTTTAACCCCCCCCCCCCCGGGCCAGTGCTCCTCTGAGTGTTGGTCCAACCGAGCGATGTCCGGGGCTACCAGGGGCAACTCTGGGCTGGCCTACCCGACGTCTGGCTCATCTGAGTGTGCCCTGAGAACGAGATATGTGCAGCTCCTATCGGGATTTGTCGGCACATTCGGGCGGTGTTGCTGGTCTTGTTTTAACCTGTCGAAGTGTCTTGAATTACGGAGATACCGAGTCTGATCGGAACGTCTTGGGAGGAGGTCTATTCCTTCGTTGATCGTGAGAGCTTGTCATGGGCTAAGTTGGGACTCCCCTGCAGGGATTTGAACTTTCGAAAGCCGTGCCCGCGGTTATGGGCAGATGGGAATTTGTTAATGTCCGGTTGTAGATAACTTGAACCTTAATTAATTAAAATGAATCAACTGAGTGTGTTACCGTGATGGCCTCTTCTCGGCGGAGTCCGGGGAGTGGACACGGTGTTGGAGTAATGTTTGCGCAGGTGGTTCTCTAGTTTCTCGCTCGCGCTTTGCCTCCTCTTCTCGCTCTCTTTTGCGTATAAGCTAGCCACCATACTTGCTAGTCGCTTGCTGCAGCTCCACTCATATTTTACCTTGCCTTACCTACAAGCTTAAATAGTCTTGATCGCGAGGGTGCGAGATTGCTGAGTCCCTGTGGCTCACAGATTACTATTACACCAGATGCAGGGCCTGATGATTCCGCTCCAGGAGACGCGTTTGAGCTCAAGTGGGAGTTCGACGAAGACTCTCAACGTTACTATGTTTCCTTTCCCGATGATCAGTAGTGGTGCCCAGTTGGGGGTGAACGGGACCGTTGTCGCATGTTGGGTTCTCTTTTATTTTGGCGCCATAGTCGGGCCATGAGTGTTTGGATGATGTAATGTTATTTATGTACTTGATTGACGTGGCGAGTGTAAGCCAACTATGTTATCTCCCCTTTATTATTTACATTACATGGGATGTTGTGAAGATTGCCTAACTTGCGACATATGCCTTCAATGCGATTATGTCTCTAAGTCGTGCCTCGACACGTGGGAGCTATAGTCGCATCGAGGGTGTTACAAGTTGGTAATCAGAGCCTTCCCCGACCTTAGGAGCCCCATTGCTTGATCGTTTTTAGCGGCCGAGTTGTGTCTAGAAAAATGTTTTGAGTCATTTAGGAATTATATATCGGAGAGCTTAGGAATTCTTTTTACTTCCCAGTCTCCTCATCGCTCTGGTAAGGCATCCTGATGTAGAGTTTTGACTCTTCTCTTCTCAAATTTCACTAAAAAAATTTAGGATCACGCGGGTATCTTGGAATCGTTCTGATGGATTTATGATGAGAACATTGTCTTGGTGCCTCCTGTCAGGGGTTTTGTGGAAGTGTCCCAGGGAGTTGAGCTCTGAGGTGTTGTCGTCATAATTTTATCGTTGCAATTCTGGAATACCTGAGTTTAGTACGTCGACATCGAAAATCTCTTTTATGCAGTTCGTTGGTGAGATAACCTCGACGCCACCCAGTACTGGGGCAGGAGTTCGGGAGTATCGTCATAACTTGTATAATGGATGCTTTTCGAAGGTTGAGGTAGATGGTTTCCGAAGGTTTCTTGGTTATGTGTTGAAGGATGGATACAGCTGGATGTAGGATTTGCTAGTTTGGGTGAGATATTATGCTTCCCCTGTATCCCCAACACCTGATTGCATAACCGGAAAGGTTCGGGAGTTTCATAGGTGGGAATTCTAGTAGCTCTAGTTCTTCTTCCACGGATATTGGTTTGAGATTGAGATTTCTTACGGATTATTCGTTCTTGATCCGTACCTTGTTGATTTATTTCTCTATCTTAATTCTACGTGGCTTCTCAATTTATGGATATGTGACCATTTCAAGAGGAATGCATTCGTTCATTTTGTTCGGATGTGAAGACTATATGTTGCAATTTTCATTCCAAGAGACGCGTTTGAGCTCAAGTGGGAATTCGACGAAGACTCTCAACATTACTATGTTTCCTTTCCCGATGATCAGTAGTGGTGCCCAGTTGGGGGTGAACGGGACCGTTGTCGCATGTTGGGTTCTCTTTTATTTTGGCGCCGTAGTCGGGCCATGAGTGTTTGGATGATGTAATGTTATTTATGTACTTGATTGACGTGGCGAGTGTAAGCCAACTATGTTATCTCCCCTTTATTATTTACATTACATGGGATGTTGTGAAGATTGCCTAACTTATGACATATGCCTTCAATGCGATTATGTCTCTAAGTCGTGCCTCGACACGTGGGAGCTATAGTCGCATCGAGGGTGTTACAACTCCGCAGCTTCCTTGGTCTCGCAAGCTATTGTCGAAGATTCGTTGAGAACTTCTCAAAGATCGCGAACCCTCTTTCCCACCTTCTCCAGAAGCACGTGAAGTACGTTTGGTCTCCTGAATGTGACATCACTTTCAACACCTTGAAAGAGAAATTAGTCACTGCTCCAGTTCTGACTCCTCCTGATGAATCCAAACCGTTCGAGGTCTTCTGTGATGCCTCTCTTCAAGGTCTTAGTGCAGTGTTGATGCAAGAGAAGAAAGTTGTGGCTTATACCTCTCGCTAGTTGAAGCCCAACGAGAAGAACTACCCCACTCATGACCTCGAGTTAGCGGCAGTTGTGCATACTCTTTTGACTTGGAGACATCTCTTATTGGGAAGAAAAGTGGACATCTTCACTGACCACAAGAGTCTCAAGTACATCTTCACTCAGCCTAATCTCAACCTCAAGCAGACTTGTTGGGTCGAAATGATTCAAGAGTATAATCCGAGTATCGAATATACTCCAGTCAAGGCCAATGTAATTGCTAACGCACTGAGCAGGAAGGCTTACTGCAACAGTTTGATTCTCAAGTCTTACCAACCCGAGCTTTGTGAAGCTTTCCGCAAACTCAATCTGCAAGTTGTTCCTCAAGGTTTCCTCGCCAACCTCCAAGTCTCTCCTACTTTGGAAGATCAGATTCACGAGGTTCAACTTCTTGATGCTATGGTGAAGAAGGTGAAGATTGAGATTGCCAAGAGTCAACCCAAGTACAAGTGCTATCGTCCTGATGACAAGGATACTCTCTTCTTCGAGGATCACATTGTTGTGCCTAAAGGTTACCTTCGTAAAGTCATTATGAACGAGGCTCGCAATTCACTCCTCTCCATCCATCCTGGGAGCACAAAGATGTACCATGACCTCAAGCAGGCGTATTGGTGGACTCGAATGAAGCGTGAGATTGCTCAGTTCGTGAATGAATGTGATGTCTGCAGAAGAGTGAAGGCAGAACACCAATGACCAGCTGGTCTCCTCCAACCTCTTGCCATTCCAGAATGGAAGTTTGACCACATTGAGATGGATTTCGTGACTGGATTTCCAAAGTCCAAGTGTGGCAATGATGCTATATTCGTTGTCATCGACAAACTCACTAAAGTGGCTCACTTTCTGCCTATCAAAGAGTCTATCACAGCAGCTCAATTGACAGATCACAGCAGCTCAATTGACAGAGCTTTATACCACTCGGGTTGTCTCTCTGCACGGCATTCCGCAGTTGATTTCTTCAGATCGTGGCAGCATCTTCACCTCGAAGTTTTGGGATTCTTTTCAGAAGGCCATGGGCGCCAACATCCGTTTCAGCACAACTTTTCATCCTCAAACTAGCGGCCAAGTCGAGCGTGTCAATCATATTCTTGAAGATATGCACAGGGCTTGCGTTATCTCTTTCGGTATGAAGTGGGAAGATTGTCTTCCATATGCCGAGTTTTCCTACAACAACAGCTTTCAAGCGAGTTCGGGCAAGGCCCCATTTGAAATTCTTTATGGCAGGAAGTGACGTACTCCTCTTAACTGGTCAGAGACTGGTGAACGTCAACTTCTTGGCAATGATTTGATCACAGAGGCAGAAGAGATGTGTAAAGTCATTCGTGATAACCTCAAAGCAGCGCAATCACGCCAGAAGAGCTACTATGATAGTAAGCATCGTGATTTGGCTTTCGAGATCAGAGACCATGTTTACCTCCGCGTCTCTCCAATGAAAGGTACTCGTCGCTTCGGTATTAAAGAGAAGTTTGCCCCTAGATACGTGGGTCCTTTCAAGATCATCAGCAAGAGAGGCGATCTCACCTATCAACTTGAGCTTCCCTCCAACTTTGCAAATGTGCACGACGTGTTCCATGTCTCTCAGCTCCGCAAGTGCTTCAAGACCCCTGACCGCACCGTCAACTTCGAAGACATTGATCTCCAAGAAGACCTTTCTTATCGTGAGCACCCTGTTGCTATTCTTAAAGAAACTGAGCGCAAGACTCGCAACAAGTCAATCAAATTCCTCAAAGTCAAGTGGTCACATCATTCTGACCGTGAAGCCACCTGGGAACACGAGGATCACCTCCTTTCTGAGTACCCGGCGTTTTGCAGTCCTAAATCTCGGGACGAGATCCTTTCGTAGTGGTGGAGTGTTGTAACACCCCGGATGTAATTTACCTTATCTGTACTCCAACTCTTGTTGTTTCCGGCCTAAATTATTTTATTTTCTCCGTTGTCGGGTTTTTGTCTCCGTGTGTTGTTGTCTTTGTCATGCATCTCATATCATGTCATCATGTGCATTGCATTTGCATACGTGTTCGTCTCATGGATCCGAGCATTTTCCTCGTTGTCCGTTTTGCATTCCGGCGCTCCTATGTCCTCCGGTGGTCCTTTCTACCTCTTTTCGTGTGTGGAGGTTAAACATTTCCGGATTGGACCGAGACTTGCCATGAGGCCTTGGTTTACTACCGGTAGACCGCCTGTCAAGTTTCATGCCATTTGAACTTCGTTTGATACTCCAACAGTTAACCGAGGGACCGAAAAGGCCTCGTGTGTGTTGCAGCCCAACACCTCTCCAAAGTGGCCCAAAACCCACCAAAAACCTCTCCATCATCTAGAGCGTTCGATCACGATCGCGTGGCCGAAAACCGCACCTCATTTGGAGCTTCCTAGCTCCTTCTACCTCTATAAATAGATCCCCTTCCGAAATCTCGGGTCTCCTCTCCCCCGAAACCCTAAAAATCCCATCTCCGCGCCGGACAACGTCCGAATCTGGCTGGACAAGCCGCCCCGCCGCCCGCACCCTATCCGCTCGCGCCACGTGGCGCCTCACCGACCCCACGCCGCCGGCCCGGGCAAGCCCATCGCCGGCCCGCCCCTGCGCCGCTCTGGGCCGTGCCCCAGCGCCCGAGGCTGCGCCGCCCCGGGCCACTCCTCTCCTCCGACGCCGGTGCGGCTGCGCCGCCGCCCTAGGTTGTCGCCGGCGACCCTCGTCGCCGTCCGGCGCCTCCTCGCCTCAGACGACGGCCGCCGCGTCACCGCGCCGCCCTCCGCCGTCCCACCTCGCCGACCGTCCCTGCTTCCTCTTCTCCGCCCCCCCCCCTCCGAGATCCGGCCACCGTCGACTACAACTCCGGCCGGCGAGCTTGGGAAGCGCGCCGCTACAGTGCCGGTCGATCTGAGATCCAGATCCAGTTTCCTCGCGGTTGACTTTTCATCCCCGAACCCTAATTTTTTTTGCAAACTTTGGCATGCCATAACCTGCATCCATAGCCCCGATTCGTGCGTGTAGCATATAAAAATGTTCGCCTCGACGAGTACATCATTTCATCTCATTGCATCATTTTCATTTGATCTCATCTTGATGCCCGAAATGCTATTGGAAGAGGGCTATATGATGAATTTGTCAGATCTGTTTCAGCAAATGGCATGTTGTCATTTTTGCCATGATTAATGTGTGCATGCTATGATCCTGAGCTCTACATGTGTTTTGTTAAATGCCATGCCATCTTTATAGAGGTGCTTGCCATGTATTTTTGTGATATTCGTGGTGACTAGCACAAGCTTGCAAAGTAGCGTAATCGGTAATGCTGATTTCAGGGACTTAGAATTTCACAAAGTCCTTGTTCTGTTTTTGTCCTTATGCCATATGTTCATGTTGTTTCCTAGTGATCCGTGCCTCTTTTGAGGATGATCAGTAAGGATGTTTTGTTAATATTGTGGTGCTCTATCCATCCATGTCTTTGTTTGCATTTATGGAGCACCCTAGCTTGAGTCAATCAAGCTCTACTTTTGCTATAAAATGATCCTGCCAGATTGTTGACATGTTTAGCGATTTTGCCGAGGATGTTGCTTTTGATCCGTGCATGCCATGATGTTGTTCTTGCCATGTATAGCTCCTATGCCATATCTTCTTGATGGGTGTATGCTTAGTTTTTCATGTCATACTCTGTAGTGAGTGCATCGAGCTCGTAAACATGCCTACTCGTTGACTGATTTGCATGCTCCAGTTTTTCACTAAGTCTGAATCTGTTTATGTTTTTGCCATGTTCACATGCTTGCAATTGTATTTTCTGATCCCTTTTGACTCAAGGTCACTAAGGGACTTTTGTTAAGTGCTTTGAGAAGCTTCATGCCATGCCTTGCTTTGCCATGTTAAGTTCCTGTAGCATGTAGTTTTCATGCTCTAAAGTGTGCTTCCTTATGTTAAATTCCAGACTTGTGTTAATTTCACAAAGTCTGAAACCTGTTATCATTTGCACTTTTTCCATGCTTGTTTGAACCTGTTAATGGATGAACTAGCCGTAGCTCAGTGTTCATCTTTTGTCAAGCTTCATGAGTGGATCCCTGCCATGTATTTTTTTGTCACGTTTGAGTGCTGTAGCATATTTATCTTGATGCATTTAGTTGGTCACTTGCTGATTATCGCACACTGGTGCCATATTTGTTTTGCTTGCCATTTCCAAACCGTGCATCCGATTCCGGTGATATTTATATCGATTTCAACCGAAATCACCTCACCTTTCCAGCGGCACTCTTGGATTTCCAAGTTGAGGCCAGGTTCAATCATTCCTTGTCAAATCATGCATATGCATCACATATCGCATCCCGCATATCATACCATGTTTGCATCATGTTGTTTGAGCATTGCACGTGGTTGATTGTGTTCCGTTTGCTTGTTGTTCTTGTTTGGGTAGAGCCGGGAGACGAGTTCATGAACGAGGAGCCCGTTGAGTTCGCTTACGAGGATCAAGTCAACTCTGACAACTTTGCAGGCAAGATGATCATACCCTCGAAATCACTTCTATCTCTGCTTGCTAGATGCTCGCTCTTTTGCTATGACTATGCTACGATGCCTACCACTTGCTTATCATGCCTCCCTATTGCCATGTCAAACCTCTAACCCATCATGTCCTAGCAAACCGTTGTTTGGCTATGTTACCGCTTTGCTCAGCCCCTCTTATAGCGTTGCTAGTTGCAGGTGAAGATTGGAGACCGTTCCTTGTTGGAACATTGTTTATTATTGGGATATCACCATATTATCTTGTTTATCTTAATGCACCTATATACTTGGTAAAGGGTGGAAGGCTCGGCCTTATGCCTGGTGTTTTGTTCCACTCTTGCCGCCCTAGTTTCCGTCATATCGGTGTTATGTTCCCGGATTTTGCGTTCCTTACATGGTTGGGTTTTAATGGGAACCCCTTGACAGTTCGCCTTGAATAAAACTCCTCCAGCAATGCCCAACCTTGGTTTTACCATTTGCCACCTAGCCTCCTTTTCCCTTGGGTTTCCGGAGCCCAAAGGTCATCTTTATTTAAACCCCCCCAGGCCAGTGCTCCTCTGAGTGTTGGTCCAGACTAGAGCCCTGTGCAGCGCCCCCTCGGGGAAACTCGAGGTTTGGTTTTAGTTGTATGGAGCGCTCATCTGAGTGTGCCCTGAGAACGAGATATGTGCAGCTCCTATCGGGATTTGTCGGCACATTCGGGCGGTGTTGCTGGACTTGTTTTACCATTGTCGAGGATGTCTTGTACCCGGGATGCCGAGTCTGATCGGATTGTCTTGGGAGAAGAAATATCCTTCGTTGGCCATGAGAGCTTGTGATGGGCTAAGTTGGGACTCCCTGCAGGGATTTGAACTTTCGAAAGACGTGCCGCGGTTATGGGCAGATGAGAATTTGTTAATGTCCGGTTGTAGATAACATGAAACTTAACTTAACTAAAATGAATCAACCGCGTGTGTAACTGTGATGGTCTCTTCTCGGCGGAGTCCGGGAAGTGAACACAGTGTTGGAGTAATGCTTGACGTAGGTTGTTCTAGGATCACTTCTTGATCATAGTTGTTCGTTCGTGCTTTCGCCTTCTCTTCTCGCTCTCATTTGCGTATGTTACCCACCATATATGCTAGTCGCTTGGTGCAGCTCCACATCATACCTTGTCTTACCTATAAGCTTAAATAGTCTTGATCGCGAGGGTGCGAGATTGCTGAGTCCCCGTGACTCACATATTACTTCCAAACCAGATGCAGGGACCGATGATACCGCTCCAGACGATGCGTTTGAGCTCAAGTGGGAGTTCGATGAAGACTCTCGCCGTTACTATGTGTCTTTCCCAGATGATCAGTAGTGGTGCCCAGTTGGGGCGATCGGCAACCGTGTCGCATGTGGGGGTTGATCTTTATTTTGGTACCGTAGTCGGACCATGAGTGTATTGAATGATTGTAATGTTATTCATGTATTTGTGTGACGTGGCGAGTGTAAGCCAACTATGTATCTTTTCCCCTTTTATTTATTTACATGTGTTGTTGTGAAGATTACCTTACTTGCGACATGGCTTTCAATGCGGTTATGCCTCTAAGTCGTGCTTCGGCACGTAGGAGATATAGCCGCACCGAGAGCGTTACAGTAGTAACCATGTCTCACATGGTTCATATGGAGGTCACTAAGGAAAGATGTCATCTCGGTCGCGATAGCTCTTGCACGTGCTTTTGTCATCGGTCTACTTGGTGATTGGGAGACGATGATAGGTCCATGAGGGTGATCGTGGGATGCTCCGCATCAGAGACGCTCAAGAGGGTAAGGCTGGGGATGCGGTGGGTGGCCCCCAGGGACACGTGCTGATCAAAAGAGCCAATTTATGAGAGAGCAATCATCCACTTGATTGTAAACATTAAAAAAACATTCACCAAATTTGAAGTCCGATGCAAAAGTTATATGCGTTTTAAATCAAGTATGTCTGTACAGTCAGAATCTAAGTCCACAATATGGAAACTTGGTCTCTAACTTCTCATGGGCAAAAAGTGATGTGGAAAACTTCTTGAACACCACCTAATCATTTTTTCCTTTATCTTCACACGTGGTTTGTATAAATGTCTGATAATTCTGCAAAAGGCATAAAATAAAAAAATATAAAGTATTTTTTTAAATAACATAAATAAATTATTACATAATTCTCATCAGCAGTTATGGTTATTTAGATGGATTGATAGGATAGATTTTGCATCACCGCATCCGATCTTGCACATCCAGATTTTGCTCAGATTCTGCATTGCTATGATCATAGCATTTTGTATGATTAGAGTAACTCTAACACGCTGATCCAAAGGGAGGACGATTTTGTCCCTTTTTGTTGGGTTGGGTCAGCCCGGCAAACACTCACGTCTGATTTCGCGTTTATGTCGGCGCATATGCCCAACACTGGCCTGACCCATTTTTACGACGTGTGGAAAAAAATAGAAAACAAATATTTTAAAAATAAAAAACATTAATTAAGCATTAATGTCAACCACAAAGGCCGGCGAGAGTCCACGCGTTCACATTTACATTAATTAAATATTAATAAAACTAAACTATGAGGCGACGCGTGGCCCTAGAAGTACTCATCGTCGTCGTCAAGGCCGATGAGGTCGATCAGCGTCGGCGCAGGGCCGACCCAGGGGAACGCCGTGTTCCAGGCGGTGGCGATGTCGTCCCCCGCGGGTTGTGCCGCCGCCGGCTGGGCACGACACACCTCCTCCTCGGCCTCGCGGCGCTCCTCCTCGGCATCGCGCTCCACCTGCTCAAGGTACTCGCCCTCGCGGCACTCCTCAGCCAGCCTTCGCTGGCGCCATTGCTCGAGATAGGCGCGCTCCTGCGCCTCCGTCGCCCCCATCCAGATCGCCGGCGCGCTGACCCACTCGTGCACCACTCCGGTCCAGGAGTAGTGCTCGATGGGGGTCGGCTCCAGCTCGGCCTTGGCTGGAAATGACGGGGCCAGCGGCGGCACTACGCAGTCGCCGGCTGCAGACAGCGCCATGGCCTCCGCCATACGCGCCTCATACGCCGCCTCATCCTCCTCCCTGTGTCGCTCCTCCTCCTCGCTCCCCTGGAGGACAGCCACCAGGGCTGCCTGGTCCTTGCCACGAACGACGAGGGGCGGCGGTGGGAGCCATGCGAGACGTCGCAGACGTCGCGCCGCCTGGCCATCTCGTGCTCGAAGGCGAACCAACGCCCCAATAGGGCGAGTCGACGTCGTAGGCGCCGTCGCGGCGCTGCTCCGGCATCATTAGCGCCCGCCGGCATCGCACCTCCTTCGCGTGCGCCCTCGCCGACCGCGGCGCCGCTGGCACTAGGATCTTCTCCGGATCCAAGTGTCAGTTGTGTGGTAGGGTGACATCAGGGTAGGGGAGAGGGACATGGTTCTCCTAGTGCCACTTCGCCTGGTGCACTGGGACGTTCACGCGCTGCCTCGGCCGGCGGGAGGACGTCGACGGAGGCGGGGGGAGAGGGGTGTCGGGGGCCTTGCCCTTGCCTTTGTCGGAGAAGAAAGCCCATCCTTGCGATGGCTAGGGTTGCCGCCGACGGGGGAGCAGAGGGTGGCGAGATGGGGACGAGGAGCTTTTGGAAGCATATAAGGACACACTCCCCCCCCCCCACGCTCGGATTAAAAAAGGCCGATCGCCGTCGTTGACGCGTGTGGGCCCGAGGTGGGCGGTCGTCATAAATTAAGCTGACCGCGGTAGTTGGACGGTCGCCAGATGAGGACGCGACGGACATCGAGAAACCGCGCGAAGCGTCCGCTTCGCGTCCGCGCCGACGCATTTTTACCGCAAATTTGGGTCGTAAATGGGTCGACGCGGACATGAAGCAGACACATTTTGTAAATAGGGCGGCGCATTGGGTCTCCACTTTTATTTGTGCCGACCCAAATGAACGGCGGTGGATGAAATGGGCACCTGCGTCGGAGTTGCTCTTACATTGTCAATGTGTATTTGTCCATGGTTCGCTAGTCGCTGCACGCGCACACGAGAGGAGAGGGGGAGAGCGCGCGAGAGAGATCGAGAGAGAGCGCGAGCTGGACGGAAGCACAGCAGGCAGGGCAGAAGAGAACCGTCGGATGGGAGGTTGATGCACGGCAACGCGCGTGTCCGTAAGAAAACAGCGAGACAGAGATAAGGTTTGGGCCAGCCCACCCAGCTACAATCTCCCTCGCTCGCTGCCCCCCACCAAGCTCACAGCTCGCCTCTCCTCCCTGCCCTACCTCGCCGGCGTCGCCACCCCCCGCCGCCCCCATGCTCCACCCAGTGCACCGCCTCCCTGCCACCCCTTCCCGCCCGGCCGTCCACCCACACGTCTCCCCCGCGCCGCCCTCCCTTCGTCTCCGGCGAGTGGCCGGGACGAGGCCGACGACGCCTGTGGTATGCTGCTCCGGTTTCGTGGGTTCGCTGCCTGTAGCGAATCAGGGGAGCGAATTCGAACCTCGATCCAGATCGATCTATGGGGGTCGGGGTTCCGTGGCCATCGATCCGAGATTCATGGCATCGAAAAATAGGTACGTTCGTGCGCGATTATAGTTCCATAGCTTGTAGTGCTAGGGACTTCCATGATGAAACATGTGGTCAATCTGTACCATTGTCGTACTTGCAGTTTGTGTTCTAACCTCCCAATTGTTATCACTTCCTGTCATCAACTCATTTTTTTATCAAAGATTAGCAGTAGCCAGGTAGTTGCAATTTCGGTTTGTCAGCTGAACAATTAAAGATGTGCTAGTAACGTTTAACCGACACGTACGATAGGATACACATGGTTGGCTCGGCAAACTAAATTAATTTTACTATTTGTGTGTTCGTGCAGTACCAGAGGCAGAGGTAAACACCTAGCATCACCTAGTGCTAGCTTAAATCATGCACCATCACCAAGATTTCGCCATCGGAGGGGTTCACGGTTTATCGTTCGAGCTGAATCAGTGAGCTATTTCTTTTCATTCTGCATCGCTGGTGTTATTGTCTGTAAGTACTTGATGTCCTGATGGATTTTGATAAACTTGCAATTGACAGGATTTCTATTCCGTACTTGGTGTGTCGAGAAATGCTAGTAAATCTGAAATCAAGAGTGGTGAGTGCCCTTTATTTAGCAGCTCATGCTCTGAATTTATTGACTTGATGCTATTTACTCCCTCTGTCCCATAATATAAGATGTTATTACATCCAATATACTCACATATTAGATGTAATAACATCTTATATTATGAGACTGAGGGAGTAGTTTTTTTTTACGTATTATGTAGTTTGTTACCAGGTTTTGTTTCCATCCAGTTTAAACCTTCTTAGTCATCCTGTTGTTTGTCATATAAATTCTTGGGAAAATGATTAGAATCAACCGGTTGATTTCTATGCACTCGTCAACCGCGTCCATCACCTGCCACGTGCCCATGTGGATGTGGCCCAGCACGTCAAAGAGACGTCGCGAGCCATCCATACCTATCTTCTTGTATACTTCTTGCGTCTCTCTCCTCCCTCTTGGCTCTCTTGTTCTCCACTGTTTGTGAGCTTGCTGCCGACAACCGCAACTGGTGTACCGCCGCCGCAGCAGGGACTGCAGCACCGTCGCTGCTGCAAGTGCCACCCACCTGCTCCGAGCAGACCGCCACCATGCCGCTGGAACTGCTGCAAGCCGGCGAGGGGATGTGCAAGGCCAGCCCACTGCAAGAGCCGACATGCACTGGTGCAAAACGCAACTGCCGGCGCTGCAGGGCCACGGGCGCCGATGCTGCAGATGGGTGTGCCAGTGCTGACAACAGACTGCCCGTCGCGCAACGTGCCGCAACGGGGGCTGACGGCGCTCCATCTGTGCCTCAAGGGAGCAGCCGGTGCTCTAGCCAGGGGAGCTCGTCAGTTTATGCAACACCACCCTTTGCTACAAGGAGTAGCTGATGGACCATTGCCGAGGCCGGGCGGTGCTGCGACAGAGCTGCAATGGAGCATCGTCTTGGGGGCGTTAGTTTTGCGATGGAGCATCGCCGGGGGCTAGGGCGGTGCTGCAATGGAGCTGCAATGGAGCATCGTCGGTGGTCATCGGTGCCGTGACGGAGCATCACCGGGGCCAGTGCTGCTTGCTATTGAGCTGCAATGGAGTGGCGTCGTTGCTGCGACAGGAGCATCGCGGGGACCACCTGGTGCTGCCATGGAGCTGCAATGGAGTGTCGGCGAGGGGCCTCTAGTGCTGCCACAGAGCATACCCGGCGCTACAATGGAGCGTCGCTTGGCTATCGGTGCTTCCATGGAGCATTACCGCTGCTGCTATGGCAAAGCTGCTATGAAGTGACAACTGATGCTCCGAGGAACAGGGGCAGCGCTGTACTGCCTGCTAGGGCTGTTTGTGCGACGGCTACCAGCAGTAGTTGTGGCGACCGGGGAGGAATGCGGTACTGCATAGCATATTTTAGGAGTCCAGTGAGGCGTGTGTTGCCTGAGAGAACAATCCAGCGGCTGTGAAGCATTGCATCGGATGGCGCACAAGGCGGCTGATCCCCGCACGGGATCAGCCGGATGATTCCTAGCACCCACCAAATTCTTGTGATGATCAGATATGCAAACTTTTCATAGTCGATTTCCAGCCTCCAATTTTAATTCTCTTTTAGTCATACAATGTACATGTGAAATAAAAGGAAAACGTTTCGTTTCATCAGGATGATTTCTTCCTCACTTAAACCGACTCCTGTGTGCGACACGTGTCCCCTGTCAGGCCACCCACCGCTCCATCCAACCTTATCTCCTGGCAATCCTTCTTCTCCGCTTGCTTTCTCTCTTTTCCCCTTTCTTCCTAGTTCGTCACTGGCAGAGCAGAGGCCGTCAAATCCATGGCGAGCACCACCAACCACCACAGCTGGGAACTGGGAGGGACCGTCGCCGCCGCCGCATGATGCTACTCTGCCGCATCGGCAACCCTGCTGCTGCAATCCTGCCATGGCCGCGGCCGCCATTGATGCAAGCAGGAGAGGATCACACCGTCAACACCCACACATGACACCATCTCTGTTTCGCAGCATCGGGCAAGCAACGCGTCACGGCATCCGCCGGTGCTGCCGCATGGTGTCGTTGCTATGAGCTGATCGAAGCATCCGTCGACGCTGTCGCTGTTGCATCGCTGCATCCGCTGTCGCCGTCGCACGCTGCGTCGCAGCACCCATCGGCGCCGCCACGTGCTGTTGTTGCTGTCTTTGCATCGAAGCATCCGTCAGCGCAGCCGTGTGCTGTTGTTGTTGCATCGATACATCCACCGGCACCGTCGCACGTCGTCGCAGCATCCGCCGGCGGCCGTTGCTGCCATGGAGCTCGCCGGGGCCACTGGAGCTGCAATGAAGCGCCGTGGCGTCGTCGAAAGCTCCGCCGAGTTGCAATGAAGCGTAACCGGAGCTGCAATGAATCGTCGCCGGAGCTGCAATGAAGCACCGCAGAGGGCATTGAAGGTTTGTCGTGGTTGCACTGAAGCGGCATGGACGCTGCAATGGAGCGCCGCCGGGTGCCGTCGGTGCTGCGCCCTGCTGCCATGGGAGCTGCTGCGTGGTGCTGGCTTGGGGCTGCAGATCGTGTGGCTGGGTGAGTCTGAATTGGACGGTTCTAGGAGCGGTTTAAGTCTGCCTGAAATCACCCGACTGATTTGTAGCAGCCGCTGAAATAAAATCAGTACTGCATTAAGATATGTATAATTGGTAAATGGTAAACTAATATCCTGCACCATAGCATGCAATTGAATCATTAGCCTTTGGTGCAAAGTATGCCATGATCTTTGTGCCATTTTGTTTGGACTCAAATGAATGACATGAGTTTATGATGTTGTTATGTCACTTTCATCAACTCATTAGCTGATTCTTTCACTTGTTTAGTATTCGTTTTAATGGAAATATGAGGTTGGTATGCAATACTGTAGACAGACCTGTAGTTTATTTTCTGTGTTGATTCTAAGAATATATGTCCTGTTCCAGCCTATCGGAAACTTGCTCGGAGCTATCACCCTGACGTGAACAAGTAAGTTGGGTAATCATTACCTTGTTGCTTTTCAGCTCCTTATAACACTTCTTGTATGCTTCTTATTTTCTCTTAGCTCTCTTACTGATTGATCTTGTGCTCTTCTCATCTTTGTAGATATCTCCTGATTCTTATTTGTTTGTGCACTAGCCATCCTTGCATCTAGCTTGATCAAAGAGCATGAGAGTTAGTTCTTATGTGTCTTGTTTTTGTTTTAGAGAGCCTGGCGCTGAACAAAAGTTTAAGGATATCAGCAATGCTTATGAGGTTAGGCCAGTTGGTCTTACCCAGTTCTATCCATTCTATGTTCTTCATTCTATCAGTGCACATTTCTTCCAGCTAACATAAAGATGATTGCTGTTGTAGGTTTTGTCTGATGATGAGAAGCGAGCGATCTATGATAAATATGGAGAAGCTGGTCTGAAGGGTTCTGGCATGGGCACGGGAGTAAGTGTTACTTAATAGTGTTCTCCAGTTCACAAGTTTGATCAAGAGTACCTTTTGTATTTTTAACTTCTGAACTTAGAATAATATAAACATTTCGGCTTGCAGGATTACTCAAACCCATTTGATCTCTTTGAGTCACTATTCGAAGGATTTGGTGGAATGGGTGGAATGGGCGGGGGCCGTGCTGCTCGTAACAGGCCAATGCAGGGTGATGACGAGAGCTACAATCTGGTTCTCAACTTCAAGGAAGCAGTGTTTGGTGTAGAGAAAGAGATTGAGATAACTAGGCTGGAAGGCTGTAATACTTGCGACGGAAGTGGCGCCAAGCCTGGCACAAAGCCAACCACGTGTAAAACTTGTGGTGGTCAGGGCCAGGTGGTCTCCTCCACAAGAACACCACTTGGAATATTCCAGCAGGTATCCACATGCAATACTTGCGGTGGCACTGGTGAATTCTCCACCCCTTGCAAAACCTGTGGGGGCGATGGCCGTGTGCGCAAGACAAAGAGGATCAGTCTGAAGGTTCCCGCAGGAGTGGATTCTGGAAGCAGGTTGAGGGTCCGTTCTGAGGGTAATGCTGGTCGGAGAGGAGGCCCGCCAGGAGACCTTTATGTCTTTATTGATGTTCTCTCGGATTCAGTTCTTAAGCGAGATGGGACAAACATTCTCTACACATGCAAGGTTTCTTATATTGATGCAATTCTTGGGACAACTGTCAAGGTCCCCACTGTTGATGGGGTGGTTGACCTGAAGATCCCCTCGGGGACCCAGCCGGGTACAACTCTGGTGATGTCCAAGAAAGGTGTTCCACTTCTTGGTAAATCAAATGCTCGCGGAGACCAGCTGGTGCGTGTCCAGGTTGAGATTCCAAAGCGTCTAAGCAGCGATGAGAGAAAGCTGATCGAAGAGCTTGCAAACCTCAACAAGGCCGAGCCGGCAAACGGTAGGAGATGATAACTGAATCAGGCTTGGTTGGTTTGGTGCTTGTGCGATAGGCAATTTTGATGCAAATTGCAGCGACAAAGCGACAGTTGGAGTTGTTACTGTAGGAACTCTGCTCATTCTGCACGCAGTGTCATGGAGGAAAACTGTTGAGAGATAAAGCCATGTCTGTATCTTCATTTTAAGCTTACAGAAAGGTAGGTCACCGCAAATCACCAAATGGATGGTGAACTTTTTGCAATAGCCTGTCGTATGCTTTAGCCAAGCTTATTAGCCTATTTTTGATGGTATATGATTCTTGTATCTTTGAAAGTATTAGGGGCATTATTACTGCGCAAAGGTTTTCAATATTTGTTGCAGAAGTGCTGCAACATTTTATGAGCATTTTGTAAGCTGTAACACGAACATGTGGCATTTTGGTGGCACTGCGGATTCGGATTCCATTAAGTAGTCCTTTGCAGCTATTGCAATCTACTGCCTCTGTCCTGGTTTATTGGTCCCCATTGTATTTTGTGCCAAATTTTGATCATAGACTTAATTAACAAAATGTTCATACATGTCAATACAAATCCAACGATATAACTTTTGTTGATATGCATTAACACTTTGTTAGTTAAAATTTTGGTCAAAATTTGGCACAAATTACAAAGGGAACCGATAAACCAGGACGGATGTAGTATATATCTAGCTTCTCTTGCCATCTAGGTGAACTTTGGGACATATCTAGCTTTTTTTTTACGAGGTAAAAACCTGTATAAATTAAACACGAGCATTGTCCTTCCTGATGCGCTACAAGGAACACAGGAACATAGTTAATCCATAAACATCTGCAAAGATGTGCGGGCTCATTTGCTTCTCTCTTGGTAAACTGAAGTTGGAACTTGGAAGTGTTCCATGTTAGCAGTAAGCTCCAGAACTTCATGCAGTGTCGCTGCAATCTCTGATCGATCATATGACTTTGTTTTCCACATATTCACTATCTGCAAAGCATCAGATTCAATAATAATTTTGCATAGGCCGAGGGTCACAAGCCAACTGCACCCCATCTCTGATCGCCAAAGACTCCAGTGCCATTACACTGGATGCTGCATCATATCAGCGGGCTTGCGCTATAATAAGTTTTCCATGATGATCTCGAACTCCAAGTCCTGTGCCTCCCTGCTTCTCAGCATCAGAGAACATTGCATCAACATTTATTTTCATGAAACTAACCTGAGGTGGTTTCCATCGTTGTCTGACAGCCTCCTTCTCTTTCATCTCTCTGCCTATTGCACACAAGTCCATTGATATATCTAGAGTCCATTTAACATACTGTAAGATCGAGCGATCCTTCTCGCCATGCTTCCTTGCATTCCTTTCTGACCACACAAAATAACAGGGATATCACTTACCCGGATCCCGGCGGTGTAAGGATGTCAACCGCCCAAGACTGAGGATGTAGTACAGGGATCTTGACCTCAATTACCTGTTTGATTTCCTGCCAAAACAATTTCGCCCAAGTACACTAAAAGATGGCATGATAGATAGTTTCCTCCCTTCCACAAGCTTCAATATTTTCAATTCTTTCCACATGTCTATCTTTGATAATAGAACTAGTCGGAACGAATTTTTTGATCACTCTCCACCAAAAATTGCGGACTTTAGGAGGTACAGGAAACTGCCATAGTTTGCCATAGTTTTTTCCAGTAAGATTTTTCGTTTCCCTGAGAACATGAAGCTTGTTGAGTCGATCGATGTTGATGCACCAACAGCTTTTTTTTGACAGGAAACTAGGGACTTTATTAAGCAGTAATCAACATCGGAATACAAATACTGTCTGGTACGGTCCCTAGCCAAATATAGCGCCCTACTGGAAGAGAAGACGCTGCTTTCGCCAGTGCATGGGCTTCAAAATTATTTTCTCTGTGTTCAAACTTGAACTTGACATGGTGGAAATCCCTTCTCCTCGCCATTATTTCATGTAACACAGGTGAATAATGTGTCGCCGTTGATGTTCCTATACTGTTCACCACCTCCAAGCAATCACTAGCAATCACCAAGCGGGTTAGCTGTAGATCCATGGCCGGCGCTAAGGCTTCATTGCATGCATGTGCCTCCAAAGCAACCGCATCATTCAGGCCATCGAAAACCAGTGCCGAAGCCCCCAGGAAAAGACCCTTCTTATCTCTGCAGATCACCGCGGCTGCCCCAACATGGCCCTGTCTCGAAATACCCCCATCCACATTGAGTTTTGCTTCATCTCCCTCCGGCGGAATCCATGCCTTATGCCGTGGCCGGGCCCCGACATTCGGCATAGCGATCGGGTTCTTCTGCTTCACTGCAATTTCAAGGTCTTGAAGGTACCTCGTGATGAAGCACCAAGTAGACAGAGGGCTCTGAAATTCATTGTCATGGATTGCTCTCCTCCGCGCCCACCAAATAGCCCACATGGTGATCAAGACTTTAGCAAGCTCATGTTCATGTAACGTTTCAAAAAGCCAGAATAGCCAAAGCCTAGGATCCTCGGTTCTATTGGAAATAACATGCTCCAGTATCTCTTCTTCTCCAAGTGCCCACACACAACGAGCCATTCGGCAGTCAAACAAGGAGTGGCGCCATGTATCTTCCTGCGCATTGCATAAGGTGCATGCCTCTGTTACTGCCATGTTGCGCCGGTGTCGTGTTGCCCCAGTAGGAAGTGAGGAATGTGCGAGGCGCCAAACAAAAACCCTAACCTTCGATGGCACCCTTGCCTTCCAGAGGCGGGTCCAATCCCGCTTGGTCGCAGCCTGGTCGGATGTGCTCGCGCCGTGCTGTATCCAATTCTCCCGCTGAAACTTTATACCCGTTAGCATCATATATGCTGATTTGACCGAGAAGATACCTCGGTTGTCATAGTGCCACGCATAAAAATCCTCTTGCAGCCTTGTACTCAATGGTATATTCATGATAGCGTCCACGTCTGGGCCGACAAAGTGTTCAACAAGCGTCTGTTTGTCCCAAGTTCTCGTGGCCGGGACAATCAGATCCGAGACCTAACCGAGAAGAAGCCCAACTTCTCGGGTTGCCTTGCCCAGACATCTTCCATTTTTTTGAAGAGACCATAGAACAATAGTTCTACGGTAAATTATATTGATTATAATAAATATTTACAGCAAAAGGAAAAAGGAAAAGCAGCTAAGCTAACCAATGCCTATCTTGGGAAACATCATGGGAACAAACATAGAGCTTAGAAATGCGCGTCAATCCATTCTGAAAAGGATTGCTTATGTTTCAACTTGATCCTGTGTTTAAGAAGAAGTAGATCTTTCTCGAGGAGCACTTTCCATGTCATGACATTGGGAGTAATATGTCTGAATATCTTGCCATTCCTTTGCATCCAAATTTGCCAGCAAGCCATGATGATAAAGTTCAGACCAACTTCCTTAGGGAGATGATTCAGAGCTAAAAGAATTTCAGAAAGAACACTTGTGTCTCTATGTTTGTGTGGGAAAAACATGTCCCAGCACCTAAGAGCAAAGGGGCAGTCCCAAAACAAGTGCATAGCAGTTTCTTCAACTTGATCAGAACAGAGCTCACACATATAAGATGGGAGGTGGAAAGATTTTCTGTGTAGAAGATCTCTTGTGTTTACTCGATCATGCAGCAGCAACCAGAAGAAGATTTTATATCTTAACATAACATCAGTAGCCCAAATCTTCTTGAAAATAGGATGAGCCTCCTCCCCTTTGATGAGAAAATTATAGGCTTTTGAAGGGGAAAATGTGGCCGAGTTCCAAATGTATTTCCATTGATCAGCATGTCCTCGGAGATTAGCTTGCTCTAAACATGCTTGTGCTTGATGAAACTGTGCAAAGGCTAGATTGGATAGAGGCAGATGAAAAAGATCTTGGAAGGAGCTGGAGTGAGAGGCCTCTTGGATGGATAGCAATTCATCCTTTGCGAAGGAAAACAGATGAGGGAATTACAGCTTAAGAGGAACAGGGCCCCAACTATCATGCCAAAACAGAATTGAGGAACCTTGTCCTATAGAGCAGTGAGCCAAATCCTTGAAAATCGGAAATAACTTAATGATGGACTTCCACCAGAAAGAGCCAACAGGTCTGCTGGTTGGGGCTCTGTTGCTATAGTAAGTTTCCCAAATCAAGTGAGCCCAAGGAAGATCACTCTTATTCATGAATTTGTGGAGGTTTTTTTAGAAGAAGAGCTTTGTTGTGAGTAGCTATGTCCAAGACCCCCAAACCACCTTGCTCTTTTGGTTTGCAAACTGTGTTCCAAGCAATGAGGGCAGGACCAGCACCTTCCTGACCATATTTCCTCCAAAAGCAATGCCTTATGTAGGAGTTTACTTGATCCACCACTGTGACAGGCAGCTCAAGGGAGCACATGAAGAAAGTTGGCAGGCTAGAGAAAACACTTTTAATAAGAGAAAGTTTTTCTCCAGTAGACAGCAAAGTAGAGCAACCAGTGAGCCTTCTTTCAATTCTCTGCAGCATGGGGAAGAAATCATCCACTTTTGGCTTTTTGGTGCCTAGAGGTAGTCCCAAGTAAGGAAAAGGAAAAGAGCCAATAGTGCAGCCCAGAATAGCAGCCAACTGGGTCAGCTTGTCTTGTCCCACATTGATTGGATACATAGCAGACTTTGCAAAATTTATCCTTAGGCCAGTGAAAGTTGAAAAGTGCAGCAGTAGATTTTGGATTTGTTGCAACTGAGTTGGACAAGCTTGCAGAATAACAAGAGTATCATCAGCATATTGGATGACAGGGAAATCTTGTGAGTTACCCAGAGGAGAGGAAATCAATCTGTTTTCCATGGCCTCATTGAGTATAGACTGTAAAATATCAGCAGCCAGAACAAAGATCAGAGGAGAGACTAGGTCCCCTTGTCTTACACCTTTTTTACACCAAAATTTCTTTCCTGGAACTCCATTAAGGAGAACAGCAGAAGTACCAGAAGAAAAAATCATGTCCATCCAATGCATCCATCTGGGACCAAAACCCTTGGCCTTCATAATAGTTTTCAGAGTCTGATGCTCAATCATGTCAAAAGCCTTTTCAAAATCTAACTTTAGAATGATAGTTTCTCTTCTTGTCTGATTGCATTGATGCAAATATTCATAAGCCCATGCCAGACAATCCTGGATTGATCTTTCTTTGAGAAAACCATATTGATTTCTGTGCACAAGTTTCAGGATACTTTTTTGCAATCTATTGGCCAACAGCTTTGTGATAATCTTAATGGAACAATTCAGGAGAGAAATCGGCCTAAAATCATTAGCCACACTAGGAGCATCCTTCTTTGGAATCAGAGTAATTAAAGATGAGTTGATGCTTTGCAGATCAGCAGCACCTTGAAAAAAATCTTCAATCAATTGATAGAAGTCCTCAGCAATGATATCCCAGCAAGCTTTAACAAAATTGGTGTTGAAACCATCAGGCCCATGGGCTTTATCTGAGGGGAGATCTTGAACCACTCCATCAATCTCAGCTTTAGTAAAAGGAACTTCTAACAGGTGAAGATCATCAAATTTTTCCACTAGATCTTCCAAATTCAGCAGATTGAAGGTGGGCAGTGAAGTCCCAAGTCTTTGCTTGAAAGCTCTCCAAAGGATATCTGCTTTGGCATGGTGCTCAGAGTGAACAGTGCCAAAATCATCTTTAAGAGAAGCAATGTGATTGTGTCTGAACTTTATAGTGGCCTTCACCTTGAGAAATTTAGAATTTGTTCCCCCCTTGGTAATCCATCTAATAGTAGCTCTCTATTTCCAATAAGCTTGCTGAGCAGCTAAGATTTTGATCAGGTGTTCCTTGAGCAATTGTCTGAAGTCCCCTTCCAGGGGAGAAAGAGTCCTAAATTCCTCTAGAGTATCAAGGAGGAAGATCACATCATTGGTGTTCTGGATGAGAGAGGCTAAATTTGATTTATTCTTAGCCAGACATCTTCCATTGCTCTATTGATTGGAATCCATTGTATAGCTTGAACGTCCATCGTGATAAAATTGTTCTGAAATGCCACTGTATCCTACTCTGCATTAACAGGGTCAATCAACTCTTCAACCACCGTAGCCATTGTTGTAGGAAATTTAGTTATTGGCTTTCTACTATAATTTGCTGGGATCCATGGATCCTCCCAGACTCTGATTGTACTGCCATCTCCAACACGTTTGATCAGACCCTTTTGCAGCACCTCTCTTCTGTAGAGTATGGCTCTCTAGGTATGCGAAGAATAGCGTTTGATACATGCCGACATAAAATCACATTCGTGATAGTACTTCCCTTTCAAGACCCTAGCACAAAGTGAATCTGGGTTTGTAAGCAACTTCCATCCATGCTTAGCAAGCAAAGCTTGGTTGAGCAATTGAAGATCCAGTTTAGCTTGCCATCTAGCTTATGTTGCCATCTAGGTGAACTTCGGGACATGTTAGCTCCAGTTTAGCTTGCATTGAAATAACAAACCGGTGGAAGAGCATGTAGATGTGATAGTGTGCTGGTGCCCACTCATAAGTTCACAATCCCTCTTTTGCTTCATCCTATCCTGATTTGAGTTCGGTAAGACCGTCCCTCTTTCACGGTTTCTCTGATGAACCTTAACTCGATCTGTACAATCTCCGCACCTCTATTTCTCTCTCTCTATTCCACTTATGCATGTTTGATGTCTCCTCTTTTTTCCCCTACACGTTGTCTCCTGCATCGTCTCTTTCCTCTTTTCCTCCCTCCACGTTGGTAAAGGAAGTGACACGACAAATATATCTGACTTATTTTCATTTTCTATGGTAAGGTGAACTATTTGTTCACGAAAACTGGGGATAATTATCTGATTTACTTACGATAAAAAGATAGTTAAACTTATTCCCAACTTAAAATAGTTACAGTTCTCAAGGCACGTTATTATACATGCTCTTATATACAATCTGAACAACGTCAGACGCTAGCATTACATAAGGGAAACACTTCATATCTATAGTCTGATACTATAGAGCATTCGTCAGACCACTTGTTTGCCGTTGATAATTGCTTAATCCCATGGATAGAAAATAACACCTTAATCCCATGGTTTGTTGCTAACCAACCAGTTTTAACGCATGTAAATCCCTCCTCCCCTAATTACTTGCTCGTTTCATCTCTCCCCAATGCCTCGTTCCTCTCATGGTCACGATCTCACCTGCATGTCCGACATCGACGCACCCCACCTCCGAGTCTGGCTTCCACTGTGTCGCCCCTGTCCTCTCCTACATCCGCGCGCAAAATCGATCCCATGTTCTCCTTGATCCCAACTGATGTCGCTCCAAGCTCCCCATCAACCATGGTTGGAATATCCGATCCCGTGCACTCCTTGATGATGCCCCCCCCCCCGGGTGCGACCTCGCCATGTGCCATACCAGATTTAGCCGCTCGTTGCCTCGTCTACTTCCCTGGAGCATCAACCGGTTGCTGGTGTACCAAATGTCGGCCGGATAACCAGGAGCAGCTTCCAGTTCCCATCTTGAACACCCCTTCTCGGAATCGAAGGTATCGCCTTGCATCAATGCCCCTCCTCCATCAACTGTATGCCCTTGTTCAGATTATTCTCAGTTTGGTAATGATTAATTTCAGGGATGCAACTAAGTTTGTAATACATTGTGTGTCGAGTGTTGACTGTTTTTGGATGTCAAATTTCTGTGCTTCTACATGTCACTACCTATGTTACATAGCTTAACTTTTTGTGCTTCCAAGTTTCATGATTCCTATGCATCCTCTCTACCTTGCGTTAGCAGAACCACACTTTTTATATAACAATGCTGAATTCTTTCCTATATTTCTCACATATATGTTACACATGCTTCCGGTCAATTCTCCATTGCCTATTTCCCCGATAGCCAGAGTGATTATACCCAATTACCTTTTTTCCAGATTCTTTTGCATTTCATTTAGTTCTATGTCTAAGCTTTGGAAGCAAAATCCCTTTTCATTAGCAACAAATTTTGATAGATCCGTACTTCCATTTATTCCGACAGGGTGACTTGTAGCGCGCTATATTTCTCATGTATCCTCTTTCTCACAACAAATTTGGTTTCTATATGCCATTTTGATTCTACCAATCATGGTGAGGTTTTACATCAACCATTGCTCATATATGCCTTTTATTATACACACATTTTCCGGGAACTACACTGCTTCAAGCACTGCGAGCGCATGCTATTCTAGTAAACTTCTAGTACACTAACATTATTCTTATTGTAATACATTTTTCTAGTGCAACTTTTGGGCTTCCTTGTTTCTAACTTTTTTTTTCTATTTATAGCCGTTTTCTGTACCCGACTTCAGCCATCCTTCTTGTTTCCATGCAATGCCAAGTGAGGCTATTGATGTTCAGTGTGATGCCAGCATGACCAGGCACCGCTATTCGCCGCCGACTATTCTGATGGTGACAAGGAGCTTGCGACATGCATAGAGCTTATCCATGATCATCTATTCAGCATGCGTTGAGACTTCAGCAAGACGGAAGTGAAAATAGTGTTACTTTAATTGATGCTTTGAAGCATTCATGCTACCTCAAAATTATGTTTGTTCAGTTCAGATAGTCGACCACAATAGAACCATGCTTCAAAATATCCATTCTTAACCATCCTGTTTCTATATATGTATTCTGAAGCTTCTTTATAGTACTAGTTTCTGCTTCCTACCAGCTATTTGGATGCATCATGCCTAAATGTTTTATGCCTAAATTTCGTGCCACGGCAGTGTTTTCTGAAATTAGTGCCACGACAACATTTTCTGAAATTACCGCCATGACAACATTTTAGAAACGGCTGTCACGACAACAATTTTTCTATCGCCACGACAATGTTTCAAGTGAAGATTCAAGAATACTGTGAAGACTTCCCTGCGCCTAGATGATGTAGGGTGGAACCCTAGTTGGTGATATTTCACAAATTGGAGGGGGGGAACCCACGGAGAACACATGGAAGAACGAGCAGAAATCACACGAGGAACACTCAAGAACAAGTCCAATCACACACCCACTAGACTCAAAACCACATAGGATACACAAAGGACATGAACAACAAAGGGAACAAAGATACAAGGTAGAGTTCATTCTAAATCCTATGAAGGAGATGAAGTCTTGAATCCAAGATGGATCTTCCCTAGATAGTGGTCTTGATACCCACTAGGGGGTTTTCTCACATGGAGGTCTTGATCTCCATGAGAGATGTGGTCAAAGCTCTCTCTAGATCTGAGCTATCACTTTGCTAACCCTAGTTCGTCCAAAAGAAGGGGTATTTACAGTCTAGGGGGGAGAGATAGGTACATGGGCAAAACCCTCGGGTCAGCACACATGTAGCGTTTGGCATCCGACAAGTGTCGGTCGCCCGGTGGCTCACGAGCGTCCGGTGATCTGGAGGGCGCCAGACTTCCGACGTTTTGGCTCTGGACATGAGGCATCAGATTTATGGACGTGGTCGGTCGTCCGGTGGCTGGAGCTTGTTGGACGTCCGGCGTTGGTCGGTCGTCCGGTCCCTGTAGACTTGGCCTTCGGTAGATTTCTTGGGCTCTCTTCCTCTTACCATGCCGAATGTCCGGTGGCTTCTAGACACCCGATGCCTATAGCTTCTAGTTCTCCACTCCTTGCTTTGCTTCGGGTGATTGCTCCTGGCTGCTCCATGGCTCTCCTCTTGGTTCTTGGTGACATACGGCACATCCATTTGAGGTAGTAGCCATGTCCCACATGTATCCAAATGGAAATCACTAAGGAGCGAGTTCACCTTGGATTCGATTGCTCTTGCACGAGATCTTTTCATCAGCCCACTTGGTGTCTGGGCTGACGATGGCATATCCATGGGGATGGCAGTAGGATGCTTTTGCATCATCCCCTCCCCCTTGGGAAAGATCCGACCTTGAATCATAAACCGTATCACCATTGAAATGGTAGATATGGAGGGACATGACACGATCAAAGTACTCCAAGATCTCCCTGGGATGGTATAGATGCAAAACGAGCAAACACAAAGGATACTTGGGAATACAATGGTTATCGCACACAAGGTGTCCATTGATTAAGTATGAGTCTGTCCGACAAGATTGTTCGTGACAAGGCACATGATTCTTAGCCAGATGATATAGAATGATATGTAAAGCATTCATGGGAGCAAATTCATTTGTGGTATACACAAAGTTGTGGTGAATGTGGTTAATGTGACTATTGTGCAAAATGATGTCATAGTGGGACGGTTTATCAAGAGCATGAACATGGAAATTGGTGCTCAAAATTATTGTGTTATCATGAAATTGATGGTGGACAATGTGATCATTTTGTATAAATATGCCATCAAGTTAGATCACGACAAACTTGCTAAGAAAGTGCACAAGCTCATGGATGACATGGAAATACGAGATGCATCTAGCCATTTATAATGCGAGTCAATCCATGCATAAAAACCAAACTTGTCATGGGTGTGACGTGTCCAACTAGCATGTTCATCAACAAATATGGATGTGTTGGTGCAGTTTGGCAAAAGTTTCTTGGCATACAATTGGTTGATGTTATGGCATGAATGGTGGTACGGTGGTGCATCCACTAATTTCGAGCGCTCCTCAACTTGGAGTTCTGTGGAACCAAGCTCCCATGATGTTCCTCCATCTAATAGATGTATCATGTAGACAAGAAGAAGGAAACAACAATGAATGTGTGGCCCATCCAATACGCATATTTGAGGATGGCTCAAAGGGAAGGAGTTCACCTTTAGGAAGGTCTCAAAAATGTTGGTGTCGCACATCGTGTACGGCTTTACATGACTAATATGTCTCCTAATGGCACCGCCTTGTGAATCATTCAAAGTGAAAGAACATGACAAACACTCGGAAAAACAAATGAGGTTAGCGTAAATGCGAAACCTATCATTCGTGTGGTGAGATACCCAATAGTGTTGTCATCATTCTTATCATGAGAAGGGATAAGAGAATGCGGCATGATATGAAAGTATATGATGCGATTATAGTGAAAGGCATTAAGCTCATTCAAACGAGCATGCTTCACAAATAAGATACCCAAGTCTCCAAGCATAAATGAGAAAGCTAGTACAATTTCTATATCAATAAGCATAGCATGGTTGAACTCACTATAAGGGAATGTGTGCGAGGCAACTAATGGAGATATGGAACAATGATCAATACAAATCATGCGAGAGGTATGAGCATATATGCTATCAGCCCAATGAAATGAGCAAGTATGTATCAAGGGTGATGCAAAAAGCAAGTAAGCATGTCATGGAAATGAATAGGTGACATACATAATGCACATGACAAATGATAATCTCTAGAACAAAGCATGAGCAAGGTATTCTCAATATCATGGGGCATGCATAGAACATGGCAATAGAGACTAGGATCTCCATCAAGCATG
Organism: Triticum urartu; assembly: GCF_056163025.1. Classification (NCBI taxonomy): domain Eukaryota; kingdom Viridiplantae; phylum Streptophyta; class Magnoliopsida; order Poales; family Poaceae; genus Triticum; species Triticum urartu. Next base: position 231,736,317 of record NC_141877.1, read on the forward strand.
CAAAGACACATATATTTAGTAGAATGGTGAATCATGTGTAAGTGCAAGTAAGGGCCACCATTGCATGGAAAAGGCATAGAACGAGGCATAACATGCAAAGTGAACATGGTGAAATGGGCATAAGGTGACAAGTGGTATAGAGCCCATAGCCGTGTGAGAGCCAAGTAAAAGAAATGCGCGTAGTCCTTGCACGAAGGAAATGGTGGAAGAAGCATTCCAAGATATCCCAAATCATTGGTGCTCTCAAGAGCTCGTTTCGTCAACTCATGGGATTGTGAAGTTGATGAGTATTCATGAGTACCTACACAAAACAAAGCCAAAGGAAAAATTGTGTGCGAGTGGTATATGTACACATCATCCATTATGATACACATGTACTTGTGTTGGTTAGCACAAAATATCCAGTGCTCAAAGAAATGAGATGCATGATATAGGAACATTTCATCCATCATGAATGGTTTGTTGTTATGTATAGCACAATGGAGACTCGAAATGTGTAAAGCACCATGAGAAACATACATGACATTTTATTCATGATACGCAGATGGTGCACACAATGGATGCAATCATGTGATCTACAATCATTTTTATGGCATGTCATATGGGAATTTTAGCAATACCATCGCATGAAAAGAAAAATCCAATAACTAAGGGCTTGTCATCTATGCCATATGTGCAAATGGGATTTATGTGAATGGGATATGCATAGGCACCATGGTGAGATTGTAATGATGCCATATGGGAAATATCACTCATAGCAAGTTTAACGGATTGTCAAACATGATGTGACCAATAGAATTTTCACACGATATTCTATGAAGCATAGCACCACAACTAAGTAATTCGACATGCTCATCATCATATGCATCATAAACGGGTGGCACATCTAAGCATGTAGAATACATAGTATGTGGTATGATATATCCATAAGGTGATCAACATCATGTAAGCAATCGATGTCAAGATAGTCCACTAGTGGGACAAGCGAAGCACCATCACCTATGTTACCTTTAGAGCTCCGCTCATGTGTTGTAGGTGGGTTGGCAAAAATCGACGCTTGGTCAATATCTTCATCAACTTGATGGAACCATGTAAGGGGTGCATCATCGTCCACCATGGCCATCGGTTTTCCCATTTGAGGTATGGACTCATCGAGGATTGGTGCTTCGTCTTGTAGGAGATCTACACCAAGGAAGAAAACACACTAGGAGTAGAGGTTAAGTTGTTAGAAATTGTAGTGGCCTCACATGCCCTATCAACTACCTCACTCACTAAGTGTTGTGGCTCACTCACTCTCACTATGATGCTCTCACTCATATGGTGGTGATGGCTCTCAACCTCACATAGGATGTTTGGAATGTTTTCATGTGTGGGGCTAGTGGTGGTCACACTCATTCTCTCATGGACATGCACTCAATGTCACATATGGTGGAATCACTCATCTCACTCATGTGGCGGTGGCTCTCCTCACATGGCAATTGGGGCATCTCGTCATATGTGGGTGTTAGAGGGATGTAGGTGCAAACGTCTCCATACTCAAATATTTCCGCCGCCTTGGTTCAATTGATAGTCCCGTGCTCAACCTCCTCATCCATAACGCTCCAAAGATGAATGCCGTAGGATGTGGAAAATCATCACTCTCCTCCGAGACCGAAGGGGAAGTCCCATGTGCGGTCTCGTAGCTTGACTCTGAGTAGGAGTCCCATGTGGGCGGTCTTCTCTTGTGCTCATGAAGGTTGGTCGTAGCTTGATGTAGAGCTTGTTGGGATTTGTTGATGTGCGCATCTCGAGCGTCTTCATCTTGATGGTGATGTTGTCATGCTTGAACTTGTAGTCGATGTCGTTCTTCATCTTTGTGCACATGTTGCTTGTAGATGACTTGCCCTTCATGACGATGTGGATCACGAATGTGATGGTGGTCATCACGGGGATGAGGATGTGGAAGAGTTGCGCGTGCATCGGATGGCGCTCTGAAGATGTGCAACTTTCTCGCTGCCGCCTTGAAGATGATGAAGGGTAAGAAGCCTTGTAGTTGGCCAACATGTCTCCTAGTTGATCCTTGTGTGCGTCCAACTTGTTGTCGAGGTAGTCCCTTTTCCTTGCTTCATAGTGATGGATGTCGATGGCGAGTCCCTCAATGCGGTCACTCAAAGTGCCTCGCATTGCTCCATTGTAGTCCGAAGTGGGGAGTTTTGGTGATGTAGTTGTTCGCGGTGTCGTGGACGTCGAAGACCGATAATGATGTGATTTGCCTATCCATCACAAGACTCGAGCAAAGGTGAGTAGGAAATGAGATAAACAATACCAAGCTACCTTTTCCCAAAGTCGAGGATGTATCCTGTTTCACTCAATGTGAATTGAGAGGATAGTGTAATTGGTACCGGACTTGTTCACTCACACATACAAAGTAAAGCTTATCGAGTGGCTTGGTTAGGACAAGTGGCACAAAGTTCAAGCAAGTGTTAGTCCAAGATGTCAATAATGATGAGGAAGATTCACAAAATTGCAATGTAAAGCAAATTGATCAATAGCTATGGTGGCACAAAGGAACACACACACACACAGATAGATAACTGGGATCCGCACAACCAAGGAATGAGCACAAAATGTGTTACCACGGAAAAGATCTTGTTGCACGGATACTAGACAAACAATAGCTCGATTGCTCTAATGGGCTAGATACACTTGTGCACCAACCTATGTGAGTAACCATGCTGTCTTCAATTCCAAGTATGCTATGTATGTATGATCCAATATACTATGCAAAATGGCTCAATGCTATTTCTATTGCTTAGAAGCTCTTTTGTATCCCCTCTTTTGCTTAAAAGCTTTTCCTCTTCTTTTTTGTGTGCTTCCTATATCACTATGCTTGATGCTTGAGCCAAGGTACGAGACAAGTATGTAAGATATGCACGGAAGATATGTAATGTCACAATGATGGTAGCAAGATGACTGCACACTAAATGTAGCTATGCGGCGTAAGTGTATCATTAAGGTGCACAGGTAGCGTGGCCCGAAAATTCTCATCTTGCTAGTCTTAGTGGGAAAGTAACGCAATGGGCTCAGGGCTATCAATGCAATGGCAAGGAAATGTACAATGATGTTGTCGAAGTAATCATCCTTGCTTATGGTCGCGGTGTCAAAATGTGAAGAGATCATTGTCGATGCGAGTCTGTGGCAATGATGAGTGACAGTGTTGTTGACATTGAACCGTTCCTAATTAGCCGAAAAACCTTAGGAAACAAAAATCACAACTCAAATATCAAACAAAATTGGTCAAAAATGGGTTAAGTTGGTGGAAGAGTATGGTGGGGTGTTATAGTCAACGGAGTTAGTTGCTACTCGTATCGCTCCGTGTGGTGGTTGATGAATAAGTAACCACCCCTAAGTAGCCTAAACACCTTAGGGGACTCGAATCACAACTCAAGCAACCACAAGTGCAATGGGGATCAAAATGGGTTAGGTTGCAGAAGGCTATGTTGGTATTGCAGATCATATGATGGAGGGCCCAGGCAAAGATGCCAACATTCAGAATATTTGATGAATTGAAACGATGGTCTCTGTATTTTTGTGGGATGGTGGATGCCAATAGCTCTAAAATGAGCTAAAGAGCGTCAAAATTGGACTTCGGATGAATTAGTTATGGTCGAAACAAGAATCAGCCGAAGTCAGTTTCTACATGTACCAGACGTCCAGAAATGGAAGGATGCCCTGTGGCTGGAGCGGAACGAACGTCCGGAAATGACCAGAAATCTATGGATTTGGTTGGATAGCGGGGTTCGGATTTCAGTGGTTCGCGAGGCTCCGGACATTCGAAAAACATCGGTCGTCCGATGGGTCTGGGTCAACTTGAGATTTCAGATCCATGGCACGATTTTTGGCGATATTTTTGATTTTTGAGGTCAAAATTGAGGGGGAATTTTTTTGGGGGAGAATTTCATGGTGGGTAGGTGGGAAAGCCAAGATCCACTTGCCAAACAACAAAATCGTGAATCAAACACAACAAAATCTCACAAGAACCAACAAAATGCAAAAAAATTGGGAGGCCTATTTTTGGTGGGGATTTTTGAATTGGGACAAGAACGAACAAAATTAGGCTAGAAAATGGAGGGGGTAGACTAATGGAAATATGCCCTAGAGGCAATAATAAATTGGTTATTATTATATTTCCTAAATCATGATAAAGGTTTATTATTCATGCTAGAATTGTATTGATCGCAAACTTAAATACATGTGTGAATACATAAACAAATACCGTGTCCCTAGTAAGCCTCTACTAGACTAGCTCATTGACCAAAGATGGTTAAGATTTCCTAAGCATAGACATGTGTTGACATTTGATAACGGGATCACATCATCAGGAGAATGATGTGATGGACAAGACCCATCCGTTAGCTTAGCATATTGATTGTTCAGTTTATTGCTATTGCTTTCTTCATGTCAAATACATATTCCTTCGACTATGAGATTATGCAACAATAACTTGTGTGCTATCAAACATCACAACATAATTGGTGATCATAAATACGCTCTACAGGTATCTCCGAAGGTGTTTGTTGAGTTGGCATAGATCAATATTAGGATTTGTCACTCGGAGTATCGGAGAGGTATCTTTGGGCCCTCTCGGTAATACACATCACAAGATTGCAAGAAAATGACTAAGCAGTTTAGTCATGAGGTGATGTATTACGGAACAAGTAAACAGACTTGCCGGTAATGAGATTGAACTAGGTATGAAGATACCGACGATCGAATCTCGGGCAAGTAACATACCTATGGACAAAGGGAATTACGTATGCTATCATAACGGTTCAACCGATAAAGATCTTCGTAGAATATGTAAGGGCTAATATGGGCATCCAGGTTCCGCTATTTGTTATTGACCGGAGAGGTGTCCCGGTCATGTCTACATAGTTCTCGAACCCATAGGGTCCGCACGCTTAACGTTTGTTGACGATATAGTGTTATATGAGTTATATGTTTTGGTTACCGAATGTTGCTCGGAATCCCAGATGAGATAACAGACATGACGAGGAGTCTCGAAATGGTCGATAGGTAAAGATTGATATATAGGACGATGGTATTTGGACACCAGAAGTGTTTCAGGACATACCGGGAAGGAATTGGGTCATCGGAAGGGGTTCCGGGCACCCCCCGACAAGTTATGGGCCTTATGGGCCAAAGGCGGGGACATACCAGCCTGCAAAGGGGCTGGTGCGCCCCCTCCCTTGTTTTCCCAGCCCTAGGGAAGGAAAAGGGGGAGGGCTAGCCCCTCCCGCCTTTCCCTCTCATGGGAGAAAAGAAAGGGGGGGCGCCACCCTCCCGTGCCTCTCCCCGCACTCCAAATAAGGAAGGGGGGGCGCAGCTTGGGAGGGACCCCAAGTAGGATTCCTCCTACTTGGGCGCCTCCTTTGGCTGCTCCTACCTCCCTCCCACCTATATATATGTGGGAGGGGGGCGCCTATCACACACTAGATCAATTGTTAGCCGTGTGCGGCGCCTCCCTCCACCATTTACACCCTGGGCATATTTTCATAGTGCTTAGGCGAAGGCCTGCAGAGATCACTTCACCATCACCGTCACCATGCCGTTGTGTTGACAGAACTCATCTACTACCTCGTCGTCTTTCTGGATCAAGAAGGTGAGTGACATCACCGAGCTGAACGTGTGCAGAACGCGGAGGTGCCGTACGTTCGGTATTAGATCGGTTGGATCACGAAGAAAGTTTGAGTACATCAACCGCGTTGAAACGTAGACACACTCTCCCCTTCGTTGCTATGCATCTTCATGGATAGATCATTGCGTAGGCGTAGAATTTTTTTTGTTTTCCATGCAACGATTCCCAACAGAGACTCCAAATACATGGAAACCAAAGCTCTGATCCAAGATGATGTAGGGTGGAACCCTAGTTGGTGATTTTTCATGAATTAGAGGGGGAAACCCACGAAGAACACGAAGAACACGGGTAATAACGGGGAGAAATCACAAGAGGAACACTCAAGGACATGTCTAATCACACATCCACTATATTCAAAACCACACAAGATCCACAACGGTACATGAACAATGAAGGGAGCAAAGGTACAAGGTAGAGTTCATCCTGAATCCTATGAAGGGGATGAGATCTTGAATCCAAGATGGATGTTTCCTAGATATGGGTCTTGATACCCACTAGGGGGTCTTCTCACATGGAGGTCTTGATCTCCATGGGTGAGGTGGTTGATATGAGAAAAGCTCTTTCTTGATCTGAGCTATCACTTTGCTAACCCTAGTTTCTGCAAGTGAAGGGGTATTTATATTCCATGGGGGTAGATAGAGAGGTAGTACATGGGACAAAACCCTTGGGTCTATGCACAGGCAGCGTCGGACGTCCGACAAGTGTGGGTTGTCCGATGGCTCGCGAGCATCCGATCGTCTGGAGGGCGTCGGACTTCCAACATTTTGGCTCTGGACATGAGGCATCGGATTTGCAGACATGGTCAGTAATCTGATGGCTGGAGCTTGTCGGACGTCCAGCGTTGGCCGGTCATCCGATTGCTGTAGACTTGGCTTTCGATAGATTTCCTGAGCACTCTTCCTCTTGCCGCACCGGATGTCCGGTGGCTTCTAGACGTCTGGTGCATGTACCTTCCGACTTCTCCACTCCTTGATCTGCTTTCGGTGATCGCTCCGAGCTGCTCCATGGATCTTCTCTTGGTTCCTGGTCACGGATAACATATCCATTTGAGGTAGTAGCCATGTCTCACATGTATGCAAAGAGAAATCACTAAGGAGTGAGTTCACCTTGGATTTGATTGATCTTGCATGAGCTCTTGTCATTGGCCCACTCGGTGTCTCAGGTGATGATAGATGTCCATCAGGTTGACCGTTGGATGCTCTTCATCACCAGGGCTATACCATATCATGCTATTATGAATTGCAGATGTTTATATCTTTATTGTTTGCACCCTCTAATTGCGCAATAGTCAATTATTAGGGTGATCTCTCATTGAAAATATCAAGTTAAGAGGTGTTCTTCCTAGTGTTGCACCTGTCTATAAAATGTGACTTTCTGGAGTGCATCATGTCCACATGAGTACAAATGGATCATGAAGTGTAAGGCGGGCGAGGGAGACCAAGCAAGCAGATAATACTCAATTTTCTTGAAGTTCTAGCACAATCGATGTGAGCTCGGAGCATGAAGCATAAAAAAATGAACAAGAGCCATATGGAGATATGATCGGCAAAAGATTGCCTACCGGTCGAAGTTCACGTCATCATTTATGTCCACATCGATGGCTATGAACAAGATTTAGGTCTTGAATCACCCACCATCAATTATGAGAGATATTGATTTGAGTGGGAGCACAATTATGAATTAATTAAGTTTAATCACTAGTGCAAATTAATTATGAACAATGTCTACGTGTAGTTTGCATTATAAGTGGTAGAATGGTGGCTCACGGTTCCACTTTTGTTGTTGAAATTTATTAGTTGTTTTTATCTTGTTGAATCTTTATGACCGGGACAAGACTTGGCGCAAATGGAGGATTTGGCATTCACACAAGACCCAGTGCACATACAAGACACAAGACTAGGTGTCAGGGCACTAAGACCAAGCGATACCTAGACTCAACTTGTAACATCCCAAAATTTCAATTTGGAATGTTATACATTAAATCATCAATGCATATCATATTTTATTTTGCATTTTGGTTGATCCTAGAAATTCTACGCAACTCAATGACCCACGGAGAGAATTGGGGATTTCGTTATTTTCATATTTGAGTTTTCTCAAATTTTGAGAATAGGATCATTTGATTTTATTTATTTTATCATCAATTATTTCTATTACAAAAATATGAGAGAGGGAATAAAATGAATTTCTCAAAATAAAGAAATATTGAGGATTTAATAATAAAATCAAATAAGATTTTATTTCGGAGTTTTTCGGTGTTTTATTTGAATTTAGGAAAAATGTGCATTTTTCAAAATTGCATTTAGGTCCCAAATAAATGTTCACCTTGTGCGGCTTGATTTTAGAACCCGTGAAAATTTATTTCAGAATTTTTGGAGTCCATTTAGTATTTCTTTTTATTTTTCTTCCGAGCGAAATATTAAAAAAAAAGAACCGACCTACGGGCCGTGTCCGGATAGGACTCCGGGCCGAGGTGGCCTTTAAAAGCCGGCCCAGCCCCCGGGAGAAACCGTAGCCTCCCAGCCCCAAAGCCGCCGCCACCCGCTCCCGTCCCGCCGCCGCCGCCGAGGTTCGCCGCGCCTCGACTTCCGTGCCATCAGTTTTTTTTTAAAATTAGATCGGTTTTCGTCGGATTTTTCCGTCGGTTTTTTTAGATTCGTTTTTTTAAATAGATCGGTTTTTTCGGTTTATTTAAATAGCAAGCGTTCATCCATTCGTTCGTTCTAGCGAGCGTTCGTCATTTTTCTTTTTCTCAGATTAAATCCGCGATTTTTCTGATCGCGATTCCTGATCCGATTTTCGTTTTAGTATAACTTTTCGCTCGTTTATCGGAATCAGGCGATTCAAGCGCATAGAGTTTCGTCTTGAAACCGTCTATCCGTTTAATCAACTTAAACAAGTTTTTGCCTTTTGTAAAATTTGCCCTAGATCCAGATTACAAGAACGAAGTTGTTTTCTTTCGCCGTTTGATTTTCGTTGCTTCGTTCGATTTGATTCTTTTTGCCAACCGGAGTTCTTAAGTTGAAATTTCTGGTTAGATCTCTTATTTGAGTTTTACCTGTGCATTAGATGAGTACTTATTGTATACTTGTTTGTTTGTCTGCGATAGAATACCCGGAGTGCGCCGCCTGTTACTTCGAATCGTTAGGTTTCGCGGATCATCAGCAAGGCAAGTAACACTTTGATCATACTTTTCTACTACCCAGTTTTCTTGCATTAGATCAATCCTCACACATTGCCTGATTAGGATCTAATTAAATTGTGGGATGGGAAGTTGTTGAGGTAGTACCTATTACCTGTTTCTTATCAAACCTTTGGGAGTTACTTCTACGTTTGCTTATTATGCCATGCTATGCTAGTAGACGTGGATTGGGTGAGTGATATCCATGACAGATGTGAGATTGTTAATTAATGGTTTATCTAAGGTGGCAACTTAAACACACATCTGGGTGGACTGAGGCACCTGGGTATATCCAGGACTTGCCTGTTTTTCTTTTGGACTGCCACCCAGGCTCAAAGGGATCATGAGACTATTCATACTAGAAACTTCCGTGTGCAGCCACAAGCTATTATGGGCTCTAGCATAGTTGACTATGTCGTGCGAACTCTTACAGGGGTAGACTAGCAGATGTAGGGGATGTAGGTGGTACGGTCTACCCGATCGTAAGGTGCTAGCGCTTCTGAAAGACTATGTCTCGGTCATCCGTCTTCTCAAACACCATGTAGTGCGAGAAACCAAACGGAGGCGATCGAGTCTTGTGGGGAAAAGTGCGCAAACCTCTGCAGAGTGTAATAAACTGATCATGGTTAGCCGTGTCCCCGGTTATGGACATCTTGAGTATCTAGTACTTGGATTATCATGTGAATCTCAACATGTTACTCTAAATTAATTTTGTTGGGTTTTGTATAATGATGAGGCTTAATTGGGATTGAGAATGGTGTCAACCATTCTCAATGTTTAACAACTACCATGATAGTTAAATAAATTTTATTCCTTTGAAGTAGGGAAAAATTGGCTTTACACAAAACTGTAACCATAGAGCTTTCCACCAGCCAAATATGCATATAGTATAGCTGTTTCATTCCATTACTATCTATGTGTTACATTGCCAGCATATTCCATGTGCTAACCTGTTTCGGGCTGCAACGTTAATGTTGCAGACTTTTCAGACGACGATTAAGGAGTTTTTAGGTCGTGGTTCTATACTCAGTGATGCCATTGGAGTTGATGGACTCACATACCTTCCAAGCCTTCCGCTGTTATCGTTTAGATGGCCTTAAGCCATATTTATTGTAATAAGTTCTCTATGGAGACACTCGATGTAATAAGTGTGTGATTGCTACTCTGCTATAAATCCTCCGAGTACTGTGTGGTGTCACCATTACTGATCCAGGGATGACACCGGAGCACAGAGATCAGACTGTTTGAGGTCTGGTCGCTACAGAGATGGTATCAGAGCACACGCTGACTGTAGGACACGACCACTAAGCTAAAGACCTAGATCACTATTCACTCTCTTCTCTTCTGACCTCTCATCTTTTCTACTCTTTAGGATGGCGGATGCAAGGAACAAGTTCACGCAACCGAATGAAGATACACCCTTTGGACGACACTTGAAGGAAGTCACTAGATACCTGAATATAGGAGTACCAAGCTTCACCGGAACCTACAATGCCACTTTACCTGAAGAAGAGCGCTGGATGATTCAAGTTCAAGTTCCAGGAAGGACGTTCATGCCAGTCACTGAGCCCATAGAGTTTTCTTTTGATGCACCAACTTGGAGTCTAGGAAAGAGCATGGCAGCTCACATCGCCATGGGACGCATTGGAGAAGTCTACCGCAAGTATCTCAAGGATACTATCTACCAGATTTGTGGGCGCTGAGATGAGCACTGGGAGATGATCAGCACCAGGGAGGATAGATCAATCGCAGCTTTTATCTAGGAGTTAAACCAGCACATTTGACGACAGGAGAACCAGATGTGCGCCGACATGATAGATCTGAAGAAGGCTAAGACAAGAATCAAGGAACTGGAGGAAGAACTCAAGGCTACACATGAAGATTATGAAGAGGAAATTAAAGTATTGGTGGAGAAGAATGACGACCTGATCAAGAAGATTGGAATATTTATGGGAGGCCCTACGCCAGTAGATGAAGACGAAGAACCCAAGGAGATTAGCCCGGAAGACTACATCATCATCGACGGCACCGACTCGGAACCAGATAGTAGCGATGATGACTATGTTGATCAAGCTGGAGCAGATATCATGGAGTCTGCAACCGAAGAATATTTCTAGTAGACCACCTCATCAGTAGTAGTAGTCCACCATGTAAATATAGTAGTCCGAGCACTTTTGCGATAGTTAGATCGATTGTATGCCCTTGTTTGATTGAATGAAGTGAATTGTTTGCTTTTGCCTCATGTGCATATGGGTAGTGTTTTCTCTTTAGACTCCCTCTATTCTTACATCTCATCTTTTCTATACCCTCAGATGCCTCCGAGACGTGACCCCGGATTTACCTTTCCACCGAAGCTCACCCATTTGATCCAGCAGCAGAACACATTGATGCAGTTGCTAGTCCAGAATCAGAATCAAGGGAAAAACAACAACAACCCACCACCACCACCACCTGTTGACCACTTAGCCCGTTTTCTTAGGCTGAATCCGTCGGTGTTTTCCAGTAGCACCGAGCCGATAGTAGCAGATGATTGGCTCCGCAAGACAGCTAGGGAGTTGACCACAGTAGGATGCACAGATGCGGAGAAGGTGAAGTTTGCCGCACATCAGCTAGAAGGACCCGCAACATCATGGTGGGAGAATTTCATAGCCACTTTCCCAGTTGACACTGTCACATGGGACCAGTTTCAGCAGGCTTTTCGTACTGCACATGTTTCGGCAGGAGCTATGGCCATGAAGAAGCGTGAGTTTCGTAACTTGCGCCAAGGAGGAAGGACAGTTGGCCAGTATGTGGAGGACTTTAGTAAGTTAGCATGTTATGCCCCAGATGACGTCGCTACGGATGCAGCTAAGCAGGAGAAGTTTCTAGAAGGACTGAATGATGAGTTGAGCATGCAGTTGATGGTAGCCACCTTCAAAAACTACCAGGAGCTGGTAGATCGTGCTCTTATGATTGAAGGGAAGCAGCAGCAAATTGAGAATCGCAAGAGGAAGTATGGACAAGGAAAGTACAATTTAGGAGCTCAGCAGAAGCCACGTTTTACCCCTAGACCGGGAGGACATTTTCAGCATACCCATGGAGGAGGTAGCTCGCACAATCACAATGGCACCAAGAATGGTAATGGTAATGGAGGAAGCAACGGCCAGAATCACACCAACCCATCAACCCCAGCCAAGACAGACCTGAGCCAAGTCACTTGCTTTAAGTGTCAGAAGACCGGACATTATGCCAATGAATGTCCTGAAGGCCAAAATGGCAATGGAAGTTCTGGGAAGAAGCCGAACCCTTTTAACAGGGGACAGGTGAACCACGTTAGCGTAGAGGAGGTTGAAGCTCAGCCCGATGCAGTAATAGGTAAGTTTTTGGTTAAGTCATTTACTGCACTCGTTCTTTTTGATACTGGTGCATCGCATTCATACATCTCAAGGGGATTTGTGGATAAGTATAACCTATCAACCCAAGCCCTTAGGTCACCCATGTTAGTAACCTCGCCTGGAGAAGAGTATATGGCTAGTCAATGGTGTGATCGGTTACCATTAAGGATTGGTAACTATGTTTCCCCCTCAGACCTAATAGTATTGGAATCTCAAGGATTGGATGTGATATTAGGCATGGATTGGTTATCAAAGTATGAAGGGAATATTGAATGTGCTAGTAAGTCAATTTTGCTTACCACCCCAGAAGGGAGAAGGATCAAGTATGTACCCCTGCATGTGCCAAAGAGGACTCAAGTAAATTGCTTAACAGGAGTTGTGCAGGAGGAAGTACCAGTGGTAAGGGATTTTCCTGAAGTATTTCCAGAAGAGTTGCCAGGCATGCCACCGGATAGAGATATCGATTTTTTAATTGAACTATTGCCAGGAAGAGGGCCAATATCAAAGAGACCATATAGGATGCCAGCAAAGGATTTGGTGGAAATTAAGAAGCAGATTAAGGAGTTACTGGATAAAGGATATATTCGTCCAAGTTCTTCGCCTTGGTGATCGCCAGTACTACCAGTGGAGAAGAAGGATGGATCGTTAAGGATGGTTATTGATTATTGAGGATTGAATGAAGTAATGATCAAGAACAAGTACCCACTACCAATGATCAACGATCTGTTTGATCGATTGCAAGGAGCTAAGGTATTTTCCAAGATCGATCTACGATCAGGATACCACCAGTTGAAGATTCGAGAACAGGATATTCCTAAGACAGCTTTTACCACCAGGTATGGGCTGTATGAGTATACCGTTATGTCATTTGGTCTGACTAACGCACCTGCCTATTTTATGAACATGATGAACAAAGTGTTTATGGAGTTCTTGGATAAGTTCGTCGTAGTGTTCATTGATGATATCCTGGTTTATTCGAAGAATGAAGAGGAGCATAAGGAGCATTTGCGTTTGGTACTTGGAAAGCTCAGAGAACATCAATTATATGCCAAGTTCAGCAAATGTGAGTTTTGGTTGAAGGAAGTAGGATTCCTCGGACATGTTATATCTGGAGAAGGTATAGTAGTTGATCCCACTAAAGTTGATACCGTGACAAATTGGGAAGCACCAACAACAGTGGGAGAGATCCGGAGTTTTCTTGGACTCGCAGGATACTACCGGAGATTTATTGAGAATTTCTCAAAGATTGCGAAGCCTATGACAGAGTTGTTAAAGAAAGATACCAAGTTCATATGGACGGAGGAATGTGAGGCTAGTTTCCAGGAGTTGAAGAAACGCTTGGTTACCTCACCAGTGTTGATTTTGCCAGACCAGACCAAAGATTATGAGGTGTATTGCGACGCTTCACATCGAGGACTTGGAGCAGTGCTTATGCAGGAAGGGAGAGTTGTTTCATATGCCTCAAGACAACTGAAACCTCATGAGTTGAATTATGCCACGCATGATTTGGAGTTAGCAGCCGTAGTGCATACTTTGAAAACATGGAGACATTTCCTCATCAGAAATCATTGTGAGGTGTACACGGATCATAAGAGTTTGAAGTACATTTTCACACAGAAGGAGTTGAATCTCAGACAAAGGAGATGGTTGGAGCTCATCAAGGATTATGATATGAAATTGCATTATCACCCCGGAAAGGCTAATGTAGTAGCTGACGCATTAAGCTGTAAGAGCCATGTCAATACATTAATGACGGGAGAAATACCAAGGGAGTTAGTAGAAAATCTTCGTGAACTATGTTTGGAAATAGTTCCGAGAGGCTATGTAGCAGCATTGGAGATTCAGTCAACCTTGATGGATAGAATCAGGGAAGCTCAGAAAATTGACAAAGAGATTGCCGCTATAAAGGAGAAACTGAGCAAAGGAGAAGCTAAAGGATTTCGTGAGGATGAGCACGACACCCTATGGTTTGAAGACCGTGTTTACATGCCCAATGACCCGGAGATCAGGAAGTTGATTTTGCAAGAGGCACACGATTCACCATATTCGATTCACCCAGGAAATACCAAGATGTATTTGGATTTGAAGGATATTTTCTAGTGGACCGGAATGAAGAAGGATATTGCGGAGTATGTAGCAGTTTGTGATGTATGTCAGAGAGTAAAGGCAGAGCATCAGAAGCCAGGAGGATTGTTACAACCATTGCCGATACCCGAATGGAAGTGGGATAAGTTAGGCATGGATTTTATCATGAGATTGCCCAGGACTCGTTCAGGCTATGACTCGATTTGGGTTGTAGTTGATCGATTGACAAAAGTAGCTCATTTCATCCCAGTAAAGACCAGTGCTAAGTTGGCAAAGATATACATGACCAGGATCGTATGTCTGCATGGAGTTCCAAGGAGTATCGTATCAGATAGAGGAACCCAGTTTACCTCAAAGTTCTGGAAGCAGTTGCACGAAACTTTGGGTACCAGGCTATAGAATTCAGTACAGCTTTTCATCCACAGACAGATGGACAGACCGAAAGAGTTAATCAGATTTTGGAGGATATGCTAAGAGCTTGTGCGCTAGATTACGGATCTAGTTGGGACGATAATTTGCCATATACAGAGTTCTCTTACAACAACAGTTATCAAACCAGTTTAAAGATGGCCCCTTTCGAAGCTTTGTACGGAAGGAGGTGCAGGACACCGTTGTCATGGGACGAAGTTGGAGACCGCCAGTTGTTTGGACCTGACTTGATTAAAGAGTCTGAACAGAAGGTGAAGTTGATTCGCGATAGGCTCAAGGTAGCCCAGTCCAGACAGAAGAGTTATGCAGATTCTAAACGCAAGGAGACAGTTTACGAAGTCGGAGATAGAGCTTATCTTCGAGTATCTCCACTTCAGGGAACAAAGCATTTCGGAGTTAAAGGGAAGTTAGCACCACGATTTGTAGGACCATATCGAGTTTTGGAGCGTATGGGAGAAGTGGCCTACAAGTGGGAATTGCCCGAAGGATTGTCAGGAGTTCATGATGTGTTCCACGTTTCTCAGTTAAAGAAGTGCCATGCGGAGATGGCTGACATACCTTTGAGAGACACAGTGCCTTTGGAAACCATTCAGTTGGATAACGATTTGACCTATGAAGAGAAACCAATTAAGATCCTAGAGTTTGCCAGCCGAGTTACCCGCAACAAGGTTATCAAGTTTTGCAAAGTTCAGTGGAGCCACCACACAGAGGATGAAGCCACCTGGGAGCGAGAGGAAGATTTGCTCAAGGACCACCCTCACCTATTTTCTAGCCAACCCGAATCTCGAGAACGAGATTCATCTTAAGGGGGGTAGGTTTGTAACATCCCAAATTTTCAATTTGGAATGTTATACATTAGATCATCAACGCATATCATTTTTTATTTTGCATTTTGGTTGATCCTAGAAATTCTACGCAACTCAATGACCCACGGAGAGAGTTGGGGATTTCGTTATTTTCATATTTGAGTTTTCTCAAATTTTGAGAATAGGATCATTTGATTTTATTTATTTTATCATCAATTATTTCTATTACAAAAATATGAGAGAGGGAATAAAATGACTTCCCAAAGTAAAGAAATATTGAGGATTTAATAATAAAATCAAATAAGATTTTATTTCAGAGTTTTTCGGTGTTTTATTTGAATTTAGGAAAAATGTGCGTATTTCAAAATTGCATTTAGGTCCCAAATAAATGTTCACCTTGTGCGGCTTGATTTTAGAAGCCCGTGAAAATTTATTTCGGAATTTTTGGAGTCCGTTTAGTATTTCTTTTTATTTTTCTTCTGAAAGAAATATTAAAAAAACGAACCGACCTACGGGCCGTGTCCGGATAGGACTCCGGCCCGAGGTGGCCTTTAAAAGCCGGCCCAGCCCCCGGGAGAAACCCTAGCCGCCCAGCCCCAAAGCCGCCGCCACCCGCTCCCATCCCGCCGCCGCCGAGGTTCGCCGCGCCTCGACTTCCGTGCCATCGGTTTTTTTAAAAAAATTTAGATCGGTTTTCGTCGGATTTTTCCGTCGGTTTTTTTAGATTCGGTTTTTTTAAATAGATCGGTTTTTCTGGTTTATTTAAATAGCGAGCGTTCGTCCGTTCGTTCTAGCGAGCGCTCGTCATTTTTCTTTTTCTCGGATTAAATCCGCGATTTTTCTGATGGCGATTCCTGATCCGATTTTCATTTTAGTATAACTTTTCGCTCGTTTATCGGAATCAAGTGATTCAAGCGCCTAGAGTTTCGTCTCGAAACCCTCTATCCGTTTAATCAACTTAAACAAGTTTTTGCTACTGTAAAATTTGCCCTAGATCCAGATTACTAGAACGAAGTTGTTTTCTTTCGCCGTTTGATTTTCGTTGCTTCGTTCGATTTGATTCTTTTTGCCAACCGGAGTTCTTAAGTTGAACTTTCTGGTTAGATCTCTTATTTGAGTTTTACCTGTGCATTAGATGAGTACTTATTGTATGCTTGTTTGTTTGTCTGTGATAGAATACCCGGAGTGCGCCGCCTGTTACTTCGAATCGTTAGGTTTCGCGGATCATCAGCAAGGCAAGTAACACTTTGATCATACTTTTCTACTACCCAGTTTTCTTGCATTAGATCAATCCTCACACATTGCATGATTAGGATCTAATTAAATTGTGGGATGAGAAGTTGTTGAGGTAGTACCTATTACCTGTTTCTTATCAAACCTTTGGGAGTTACTTCTATGTTTGCTTATTATGCCATGCTATGCTAGTAGACGTGGATTGGGTGAGTGATATCCATGACAGATGTGAGATTGGTAATTAATGGTTTATCTAAGGTGGCAACTTAAACACACATCTGGGTGGACTGAGGCACCTGGGTATTTCCAGGACTTGCCTGTTTTTCTTTTGGACTGCCACCCAGGCTCAAAGGGATCATGAGACTATTCATACTAGAAACTTCCGTGTGCAGCCACAAGCTATTATGGGCTCTAGCATAGTTGACTAAGTCGTGCGAACTCTTACAGTGGTAGACTAGCAGATGTAAGGGATGTAGGTGGTACGGTCTACCCGATCGTAAGGTGCTAGCGCTTCTGAAAGACTATGTCTCGGTCATCCGTCTTCTCAAACACCATGTAGTGCGAGAAACCAAACGGAGGCGATCGAGTCTTGTGGGGAAAAGTGCGCAAACCTCTACAGAGTGTAATAAACTAATCATGGTTAGCCGTGTCCCCGGTTATGGACATCTTGAGTATCTAGTACTTGGATTATCATGTGAATCTCAACATGTTACTCTAAATTAATTTTGTTGGGTTTTGTATAATGATGAGGCTTAATTGGGATTGAGAATGTTGTCAACCATTCTCAATGTTTAACAACTACCATGATAGTTAAATAAATTTTATTCCTTTGAAGTAGGGAAAAATTGGCTTTACACAAAACTGTAACCATAGAGCTTTCCACCAGCCAAATATGCATATAGTATAGCTGTTTCATTCCATTACTATTTATGTGTTACATTGCCAGCATATTCCATGTGCTAACCCGTTTCGGGCTGCAACGTTAATGTTGCAGACTTTTCAGACGACGATTAAGGAGTTTATAGGTCGTGGTTCTATACTCAGTGATGCCGTTGGAGTTGATGGACTCACTTACCTTCCAAGCCTTCCGCTGTTGTCGTTTAGATGGCCTTAAGCCATATTTATTGTAATAAGTTCTCTATGGAGACACTCGATGTAATAAGTGTGTGATTGCTACTCTGCTATAAATCCTCCGAGTACTGTGTGGTGTCAGCATTACTGATCCAGGGATGACACCGGAGCACAGAGATCAGACTGTTTGAGGTCTGGTCGCTACACAACTCCACCAAACACTCAAAAGACAAAATTCAAGAAGCCTTGGTGTCAGAACCACCGCACCACGTGGCAAGATTGGTCTGTCATAAAACACACGAATGTGTGGTCACCCAAGAATTCGACCTTTCAGTTTTCCCGCGCAAATGGATTGCCATACAAATTCAAAGAATGAGTTCCCACGCAATGGAAGATTCCTAGAAAAGTATGACAGAACCAAACAGAAAGCAAGCTCAAGACCAGAAGATACACAGGCTTGGTGTCATAGGCCACCCTAGGTGCACTTGGTGTCATGCACTTACGACAGTTGGTACCCACCCTGGATACGAGACTTAGTGTCAAAATGTATTGCTGACCAAGCCAACATGAGAATATGGGCATAAGACTTGGTACACGAAGCACATTACACCGCCAGCAAAGCAAACCAATTATTGGATACAACACCATAATGAGAATATGAGCCCGCGCAAGCCCCTGCCAACACAAGGACGTTAGCGGGATAAACTTTTATTCCAACAAGTTCGGAGAAGCCGATACCGCCACCATAAAAAGGATTCAATGCCCCAGATCAATAGGGGGCAGTCACATCAACAACAATGAACAATACCATGAGAAAGAGTTGGGAAACTTGGTAACGGGCCACCCAAATGACATGATATAACTAGAGATGATACCAGCAAGGCTTGGTGTCAGATCGTCAGTACGACATAACATCAAGAAGTAATTGATGTTAGATAACCAGAATTCAACCCCAATAACCTTGGAGATCCAATGTCACAGTATGGATCAGTGCTGTCAGAAATGGTCAGTATACCCATAAGATCAAGACCTCAAGCACAACTCAAGAAACCCCAAGGTATGTTTCCATCCGGGAAAGGTAAGCCCGGACATCATGGGACGAGATTTTCTTAAGGGGGGTAGGTTTGTAACACCCTATATTTTCCCTACTAGAAAATTTCTTTCTTGTTTTTGTCTCCTGACTTTTTCTTTTTATGTTCTTGGCTTTTATTTGCACTCTTGTGTTTAATTCAGAGTAGTGACTTGCCTAGTTAATTGAGATTGGGTTTTGCCTCCCAAAACCCTAACAACCTTTCCTACTAACAGAAACCCTAGAACCACAGTTGCACTAAAACACCCCTGTTCCTTGCACATAAAATCACCAAGATATTTGTAGAGATCCTTCAACAAATATCTTCACTATTTCCATCTTAAACCACCCACACCCAGTCGTGGTATAACACGATCACCTACGGGGCCATCGGCCCCTTTGTGGTTCGACAAGGGGGAAGGGCACGTTGCACAAAGTGCGGAGGCCGTAGAGCAGCACGGCAACGGTGACTCAGGCGGCTTTTACCCAGGTCCAGGCCACCATGAGGCGTAAAACCCTACTCATGCTTTGGTGGATTGATGAGAGGACCATAGTGGAGACGCGACGCCGAATCCCGGCAAGGTCGCCTCGGGATGAGATCAGCTATGTGCGTATGAGTATACAAAGGTCCAAATCCTTTCTAAGGTTGCCACGACCCTCCTTCGACAGGGATAATCTAAGTCTCCGATGCGTGCCCTGTCTTCGATGACACTGATTACCCCTACTGGAAGAATAAGATGCGCATGCATCGTGAAGCCATTGATGTCGATCTATGGTATGTCATCAAGAACGGCGTTCCCAAGACTGGTGAAGGTGTCACCCTGCTGATGTCAAGAAGTTCGTTTAACTGGATTCTACTGCCAAGAACATCATCTGTGGTCATCTGACCAAAGGACAGTATGGCCGTGTGGGTGCTTTGGAAACATCGAAGCTAGTCTGGGACTGGCTCTCCAAGGTCAACGAAGGCGTCTCAACCCAGAGAGATCAAAGGATCAATGTCCTTCGCAACCTCTTCAACCGCTTCAAGAGAAACGACATTGAGAATGTTCAGCTCACGTTTGATCGCCTCACTAACATCACAAATGAGCTTCATGCTCTCGGCGCCACTGAGATCACCAAGCATGAAATCGTCAAGACACTCCTGAGATCACTTGACAGCTCATTTGACACCCTAGCCCTGATGATTCAATAACGCCCTGACTACAAGACACTCGATCCGGCTGACATACTTGAGAGGCTCAACACACATGAGTTCCAGCTATCTGAGAAAAGAGATATCTATGGTCCCAACTATGGCCAAACTCGCGCTTTGAAGGCAAAATCTACTTCCTCATCTGAAGAAGAATCTGACTGCAGTTCTGGTGATCCTGAAGACATAGGAAAGGAGCTTGCTATGCTTGTGAAGAATTTCTAGAAATTAACCAAGAAGAAAGGCTTCAGAAAGTCTTCACGATCCAGCTCAAGAAATGATGAAGCTTCTACTCATGACCACAAGAAGAGAACATGCCACAAGTGCAAGAAACCTGGTCACTACATCTCTGAGTGTCCACAGTGGGACAATGAAAACAAGAAGAAGAAGAGCAAGGAATATGATTCTGATGACAAGAAGAAGAAGAAATCCTCAAAGTCTTCTTCTAAGTCTTAATCAAAGTCTTCATCACACAAGAAGAGCTCATCTGGCAAGGCTCGTGCTTTTGTTGGCAAGGAGATGGATTCAGAGGAGGAGTCTGCTTCTGAGGAGGTGGAGGTGGAGTCTGAGGAGGAGTCCGACTCTGGCGTTGCAAGTCTGGCTCTAGCTACAGTCTACGTTGCCAAGTCCATCTTCAACACTGAAGACAATGGCTCCATCACCTACGCTAATGCTAATGACAAGGACGACTTCGCTCCCACCTACTGCTCCATGGCACGTGGTGCCAAGGGTATAACACCTCATGCTTCAGAATGGATTATGGACAGCGGATGCACTAATCATATGACTGGTGATCGAATTCTTCTCATGGACTCAACCTTACGTCCATCTGACAAGAGTCACATCACATTTGCTGCACTGGTAAAAGCAAGGTATTGGGTCTAGGTAGAGTTGCAATCTCAAAGGATCAACACATGGATAAAGTGATGCTTGTTGAATCCCTTGGCTTCAACTTAATGTCTGTCTCAATGCTTTGCGATTTGAACATGATTGTGATATTTGGAAAATATCGTTGCCTTGTTCTAATGGAATCTGACAAGTCTCTAGTCTTTGAAGGGTATCGGAAAGATGACAGGCTAGGGCATGCTGGCATGAGGAACTTCCATACTCTCGCAAAGAAGAAGCACGTCATAGGCATCGAGGGCATCAAGTTCAAGAAGGATCACTTATGCGGTGCCTGCGAAGCTGAAAAGATGACGAGGGCCAAGCATCACTCGAAGACAATCATGACAACAACTCAACCCTTTGAACTGCTACACATGGACCTATTCGGCCCTACTCACTACTCTACTCTCACTACTACTGCTTGTCTCTATGGCTTCATCATTGTTGATGATTATTCAAAATATACATGGGTGCACATAATCCTCTACAAGACTGAAGTGCAGGATGTCTTCAGACGCTTCGCCAACCATGCCATGAACAACTATGGCGTCAAGATCAAGCATATCAGAAGTAACAATGGCACATAATTCAAGAACACTAGCCTCGACACTTATCTTGATAAATTGGGCATCAGTCATGAGTTCTCAGCTCCGTACTCGCCGCAGTAGAATGGCATCTTGGAGCGCAAGAACAGAACACTCATTGAGATAGCTCGGACGATGCTTGATGAATACAAGACTCCAAGAAAGTTCTGGCTCGAAGCCATTGATCCTGCATGCCATGTCATCAACCGTGTTTATCTTCACAATCTTCTGAAGAAGACATCTTATGAACTCCTTACTGGTAAGAAGCCAAATGTCAGTTACTTCAGAGTATTTGGTGGTAGGTGCTGGATCAAGGATCCATATCACACTTCAAAATTTGCACCGAAAGCACATGAAAGTTTTATGCTTGGTTATGGAAAGGATTCGCTGTCCTACAGAGTCTTCAACCTCTTTCACTATAAAGTGGTTGAAATTGTGGATGTGCATTTCGATGAGACTAACGGCTCGCAAAGAGAGCACCTGCCAAATGTGCTAGATGAAGTTCCACCTAGTGAATCCATCAAGCTTATGGGAACTGGAGAAATCATACCGTTTGAAGCTCAGGCTGAAGAGGAACTTATCATTTCTGCACCTAATCAACCTGAAGACAATGCTCAGCCTGAAGACAATCCTCCTAATAATGACGATGATCAGCAAGAGCAAAATCTTCGTCCAGTTCATCCTCTTGTTGCAAATGAAGTACAGATTGAGAAGATAATTGATAGCATAAATGCACCTGGTCCACTCACTCATTCAAGAGCAACACAGCTAGCAAATTTCTGTGGGCACTTTGCATTTGTCTCAATATCTGAACCCAAGAAAGTTGCTGAAGCCTTCATGGAACCTGAATGGATTCAAGCTATGCAAGAAGAGCTTCAACAGTTTGAGATGAACAATGTGTGGGAATTGGTCAAGCATCCCGATCCTCGTAAACACAATATCATAGGCACTAAATGGATATATCGCAACAAGCAAGATGAGCATGGTCAAGTTGTCAGAAACAAGGCTCGTCTCGTTGCTCAAGGATACACACAAGTTGAAGGGATTGACTTCGATGAAACATTTGCTCCCGTGGCTAGGCTTGAAGCCATTCGCACACTGCTAGCCTACGCAAATCATCATAACATCCTTCTGTATCAAATGGATGTGAAGAGTGCCTTTCTCAATGGCAAGATTGAAGAAGAAGTGTATGTTGCACAACCGCCTGGCTTTGAAGATCCAAAACATCCTGACATGGTATACAAGCTCAATAAGGCACTGTATGGCCTCAAACAAGCCCCTCGCGCTTGGTATGACACACTCAAAGATTTTCTGAAGAGCAAAGGCTTCAAACCTGGTTCCCTGGATCCCACACTCTTCACAAAGACATATGATGGTGAACTATTTGTGTGCCAAATATATGTGGATGACATTATCTTCGGCTGCACTAACCAGAAATACAGTGATGAGTTTGGACACATGATGCAAGAGCAATATCAGATGTCCATGATGGCTGAGCTGAAGTTCTTCCTTGTTCTTCAAATTCATCAGCAAAGCAACGACATCTTCATATCTCAAGATAAATACCTCAAAGACTGCCTGAAGAAGCTTGGAATGCAAGACTGCAAAGGTTACACGACGCCAATGCCAACCAAAAGTCATCTGGGTCCTAACGCTAATGGTAAAGAGTTTGATCAAAAGGTATACCCCTCCATGATTGGTTCTTTACTTTATTTATGTGCATCTAGGCCAGATATCATGCTTAGTGTTTGCATGTGTGCCCAATTCCAAGCGGCACTAAAGGAATCACATCACTTAGCCGTGAAGTGAATTCTTCGATATTTGGCTTACACCCCAACACTAGGATTATGGTATCCAAAGGGCTCAGAGTTTGATCTAGTTGGATTCTCGGATGCTGATTATGCTGGTGACAAGGTGGATCGCAAGTCTACATCAGGCACATGTCACTTTCTGGGACGATCACTTGTTTGTTGGTCTTCAAAGAAGTAGAACCGTGTATCTCTCTCCACTGCTGAATCTGAATACATTGCTGCTGGATCTTGCTGCGCTCAGCTTCTATGGATGAAGCAGACACTCAAAGATTATGGCATCCATCTGAAGAAAGTACCACTCTACTGCAACAATGAAAGCGCCATCAAGATTGCCAACAACCCAGTTCAGCACTCGAAGACAAAGCACATTGAAATTCGTCATCACTTTCTTAGAGATCATGTCATGAAGGAAGATATTGATATCATTCACGTCAACACTGAAGAGCAACTGGCAGATATCTTCACAAAGCCCTTGGATGAGAAAAGGTTTTGCAAGTTGCGGTGTGAGCTAAATATCTTGGAATCCTCAAATGTCCTGTGATTAGGCACACATCCTAACACTTATGCATGTTGATGACTTAGATGTGCAACACACGAAGTAACGTATATCTTCAATTAATGAAGACTTACACTCTAAGTGTGAATACATTAACGCGGGAATTTGACTTCGGAGCGCCACGATAATTGTGCGCCGTGTCTGGGTCTAATACTTCCTATACGATGGGTAACGCCACCACCAAACTTTTGTTTGGAGTGTTTTCTGTTGGCGTTACATTTGCAATGTCTTCACATTTGGTTTATCTTCAATGTTGACATGACTTCATGTTTATCTTCATAATGTTGATTTGGTCTTATTCTGATATATACATATGTTAGTGTTCTGTCCTCTATAGCATTCACTTATAGCTATGTCTTCTCGTTTGAATCTTTTGAACTAAGTGAATGTGATCGGACCCTAACCTCTCTATGCTTCCCTCTCAAATCTATCTATCCAAATCATATGCATTCTATTGAAACCGTCGAATGTCTTCTATGCGTCCTTGTCAGCAGAAGATACTGAGACAAATATTAAATGTGTTTTAAATGCTCAATCCTTATTGCCTAAAACCCGGAGAAGCCAGAACGACCACCCGACAATCCAGGCGTGCGTGGGAACATGGAACAACTTCCAATGTGTTGCATGTTCGCCATGTGTCCCTCAGATATGAACCACCAGGGGCACCTGCGTAATTGCGCCGTGCTGTCCCTGTCCTTATAAATACACACCACACCCTAGTCATTATCTCTTCTTCCACCTCTACAAAAACCCTAGCGCCACCGCTAGGTCTCGACGACGCCGGCGACAAAGCGCTTAGCTGCCGCGACCTCACCGATGCCGTCCTATCGCCGGCCGCGGACATCGTCTTCTCCGCCGCCGCGGTTGGTGTCCTCCGTCGCCAAGTTAGGGCACGGAAGATCGAACTGCTCGGCCTCATCTTCTGCTCTGTCTAGCAGTTCATCGTGTGGTAAATTAAAACTCTCTTTTTTACTGCCTATTTGATCCGATGGGTTCATCTTTCCTTACCAAAAGTAGTTTCTGCCTCCACAAATTTGGATCTATACTGTTCTGCATCTCATAATATGCCTAGTATATTCACTTATGCTTCACGCATAGTTAGATTCCTCACTTGTACCAATTCTTGGATTCATACAAATCTGGAACCAACTCTCAACATATAAGTGAATGTCTTCGCACTATGAGGTTAATGTCTTCTAAACTAATTTATCTTCAAAATCTTCTGAGAATGCATATGACCTCTTCCCCTTCCCTCACATCTCTAATGCTGTCACAGGTACATGTCCGTGGGAGAATCCCTTGGTTCTCATAGTCTGCATTCATTTGCAGAGTTCTTACAACATCACATCAATTCTCCCGAAGCCAGTTCCTGTCTGACCAGCAGACAGAAGCCTTTGCAAGTTCTGAAGCCATTCAGTCTGAACTTCATGGCGACAGAGAAATCAGTCAGGAAGGGCGGCAGACAGCACCGTGGGAACATAGCTAAGGACCTGCCACCAGATCTCTATGAACTATACAAGTTAGATCCTGAAGAGACCTATGGGGAACGCAAGAATCGAATCCAATGGATTCGAAGATATTGGGCAGAGGAATGGTTCAAGTACAAATTTGTCACTGCCGAATATGCTGAAAAGAATGCCATCAAGGGCCCCTGGGGAGATATTGTATACAAAGGTCTTCAGCCTAAGTCCAAGTCCGAAGCCATTGCTCAAGGCTTCTACCCTTGCATGGTCCGTGGACCTCAGCCTGCTAATGCCAACCCATCCAGTCTGCTATGGTGTCGTGAAGACAATCTCTTCAAGTGCAACTTCCAGTTTGCCAAAGAGTCTGCAAAGAAGAACAAGAAGGACCTTGGACTTGACTTCAACCCTGGTCCATCTGCTCCTCGGGCTGATGGTACTCGTGATGCCGAACCCAATATCATCGGGCCTTTCTACAACCTCGACGGTCTCCTCACTCACATTGCTGTTCAGGGGGCCGCCGTGGAGCACTCTGTAGATGATGCTGATTCTGATGAAGCGCCTGCTCCTCCCAAGCCACAGAAGCAGAAGAAACCAAAGGCTTCAAAGCCCTCGGCTGCACCCAAAGCTTCGCATCCGAAGCCACTGGACGCTGCACCTCCTGAAGCCAGTGTGCAGTCTAAAGATCTCTCTTGCATCTCCAAGACTGAGAAGAAGAAGCCCATCCAGATTTCCGGTAAAGCACTGACCCCAGCTGCCGTTCTGAGGAATGAGAATGAAGCCATTGATCTGTCAAGTGACGACGATCTTGGCGATGATGCTCTTGAGCTGCTGATTAAGAGCAAGGAAGAGGCGGAGATCTTCAATGATCTACCCCTGTTTGATGTGGATATCTTGAACAACTTCATTGATGAATGGTTTGAAAACCCCAACATCAACCTCGATGACCTTGAGCTTCTGATTGGCATCAGTGTCTCTTTCCACAGTGCCATTGCTACTGAGATAGCTCTGGCTTAGAAGATTGTTGAACTGAAGAACAAGATTGATTATGAGAAAGCTCAATTCAAGAGAAACATGGCAAACCTCAGCATGGCTGGTGTTCAAAGCTTCAAGCAGACGCTGCATGAGCTCAAGGAGCAGTTTCACCAGAAATGCCAGGAAGCAAAAGGTTCAAGAGAGAGAATGAAGTATTTTGCTGAGAAAAGTGTTCAAGCTCACAATGAAGTAGAAAAGTGCAAGGCTCTGGGGCGCCCTGGCATCGTCCCCAGAATGGCTGCCAAGAAGAAGAAGAAGCCTGCTGTGGCTCAAGCTGAAGCATCAAGGCAGGAAGAACCTCGCATTGTCTTCCTTGCCAGTATGACAGGCTCGAAGCCTAAGGTCCCCACAGCTGCTTCAGAACTCAAGAAAATAAGGGCAACTGAAGCCGAAGCCCGAAAGCGCAAGACCAAGAACACCACTGACGATGCTCCACCGACCAAGAAGAGAAAGACAAAGAAGAAAGATCGGGCTGCTCCCACAAAGCCCCTTGTCGTCGAGCCAATTTCAGTTGCTCGTCCTGCGTTCGAACACCGAGAGCGTCAGTTAATAGTTCATGAGCCTGCTTCCACAGAGGCTCCTAAAGCTGAAGACATTCCAGCTGTCGACCCCACCGCAGCTAAACACATTGGTCCCCAAGACAATGTAGAAGATGATGAAGTCCTTCCTCAGATCGAGCACAACATGGTATCGTCGCCTGTTCTCACGAACAACGAGCTCATCGGCATTGGTCGTCCTCTGACGCCAATTGCTCAGGATGATTCATGGGCTGATCGCCCTCAAGACTCCCCCCGTCAAGAATCCCCAAGTACTCCCCCACCTCAAGCTACCACTCTGGTGCTTGAAGATGATGGCTTTGTGGTCCAGCCGACTCCCTCTCCAAAGGCGTTGCCAGCACTGTGCAGGCTTCGCAAAGGACCAAGGCCACAAGTCACCCTGTCGAGCGTTCCAGAAGGAGAAGAGCAACATAACTCAGTGGCACGACAAGTGTTCCCTGACGCCACTCCCACTGTGAATGTCTCTGAGTCCGAAGCAAAAGCTGCTGAAGACATTCCAGCTGCATCAGCCGATGAACAAGAAGAACCAATAGAAGAAGAAGAACAAGTTGCCACACCCCCTACCAACCAAGAAACTGTTCTCGAGGAGAACAAGTCTGTGCCAGACCCTCCAGCTACTCAAGTGGAGGTTGAAAATAATGAAGCAGCCACAAACAACAACACTGAAGCAAATGTGGCGCCTGAAGTTAATGTGGCGCCATAAGTGAATGTGAATCTTGAAGCCAATATTGCACCTGAAGCCATTGTGCAGCTCGAAGCCAATGACATGGCCTCCGCTCCTGTACCACCTCCAAGGCCTCACACCATTTAGCAAGCATTCTATCAAGGTCAACTTACCACCATCCGCTGGCCCATTCTAGTTCCTCCGCCTGCTCCCGGACCACAGTTTGACTATCATGTGGAGCGCCGACCTCAGGTCCAGAAGCCAAAGCCAAGGCTGCCAAGGTTTCTAGGTACTGCAACTTCACTAGGACTGTTTTATGTGAATGGCTTCATAGCACACAACATCTTCTTTGATAGCGCCAAGAACCCATATTCCAAGCCAAGAATATCATCTGATAGGTTCTGGAGTTATCAGCAGCGCAGTTACTACTCCTGCATACTATACAATCAAGGGTGCATTTTTCCTCATATGCGTCTAGACTACGAAGCCATTGCTGGCCTGCCTTGTCTGGAAGAGCTCTTGACTGCTTCAGAGATGCTGTGTAGCAACCCGACCTGAATGGATCAAGTCTCTGTGCTTAAGTGTCATCCCTGGATCGGTATGCTGACACACACAATACTCGAGGATTTATAACAGAGGTAAATCACATGTATAAAATAACGTAAATACTATTACCTCGATCCAAATAGCGGAAATAACAAGGTTGTGGATTCCCATCAACACCAACGACAAAGTTGAGTGTAGAAATCGTAACCCTAACGTATCACTTACTCGTCGTAAGATAATCCTGCAACATGAGACATTGCAGCCACAAAGGGTCAGTACATTGAATGTACTGGCAAATTCACACTGTAGAGCAATGATGAATAATGGCTATCACTACATGCATATATGGCTGGTGGAAAAGCTCTACGGTTATAAGGTTTTTGCAAAAAGCCAATTTTTCCCTACTGCAAAGGAATGCATTTTATTTAACTATCATGGTGGTTGTTAAACATTGAGAATGGTTGACAGCATTCTCAATCCCAATTAAGCATCATCATTAAAACCCAACAATATTCATTTAAAGTAACGTGATGAGATTCACATGATAATCTAGGTACTAGATACTCAAGACGTCCATAACCGGGGACACGGCTAATCATGATTAGTTTATACACTCTGCAGAGGTTGCGCACTTTTCCCCACAAGACTCGATCACCTCTGTTGGATTTCTCGCACTACATGGTG
Source organism: Triticum urartu (assembly GCF_056163025.1). Taxonomy (NCBI): domain Eukaryota; kingdom Viridiplantae; phylum Streptophyta; class Magnoliopsida; order Poales; family Poaceae; genus Triticum; species Triticum urartu. Next base: position 231,765,213 of record NC_141877.1, read on the forward strand.
TTTGAGAAATGGATGACCGAGACATAGTCTTTCAAAAGCGCTAGCACCTTACGATCGGGTAGATCGTACCACCTACATCCCCTACATCTGCTAGTCTACCACTGTAAGAGTTCGCACGACTTAGTCAACTATGCTAGAGCCCATAGTAGCTTGTGGCTGCACACGGAAGTTTCTAGTATGAATAATCTCATGATCCCTTTGAGCCTGGGTGGCGGTCCATAAAAAAACAGGCAATCCTGGTCTACCCAGGTGCCTAGACAGGCAATCCTAGAATACCCAGGTGCCTCAATCCACCCAGATGTGTGTTTAAGTTGCCACCTTAAGTAAACCATTAATTAACAATCTCACATCTGTCATGAATACTCTCAAAACCCAATCCACGTCTACGAGCATAGCATGGCAATGTAAGCATAACGTAATAGTAACTCCCAAGGGTTTGATAATAAACAGGTAATAGGTACTACCTCAACTACTTCCCATCCCACAATTTAATTAGATCCTAATCATGCAATGTTTGAGGTTTGATCTAATGCAATAAAAACTGGGTATGAAAGAGGTATGATCAAAGTGTGAACTTGCCTGCAATGTTGATGAAGATGATTCGCACTCAAAAATCTTGATAGCTCTACTCGTCACACTCTGTTCAATCTATCGTAATCAAGCAATAGTAACCACACATAAGCAATCACTCAAAAGACCAGAAAGATCAAAAAAGTCAATTCGGAAAACATCAAAACCAAGCAAATAGCTCTTGCAACATAAAACAATTTCTAACAGTACCAAAATTATGTGAATTTGGCCTTATCAGAAAGTTTAGGTCAAGAGCTTTAATCTGCAAAAAGAATCAACTCAAATGGAGTTACGGATAAAAAGATATGATCAAAAGAAGATTCGAATCAAATCTGTTTGAAACAGATTCAAAAAGTTTTCAAAATCTTGTTCAAGTTGGTTTAATTTGTAGAGGGGCTCGAGACAAAGATTTAGGCGTTGGTTTCACTGCGTTTGGACAAACGAGCAAAAAGATACGAAGGTTTTAAGATCAGGGACTAATCTGCGACAAAAATAATCACGGATAGGTCCCTGTCAAAATAATAATAATAATTTTTTTTATTTTTTTACCTTCACTATTCCGGCGGTCACCGCCGCCGGCGGCGGCAGCGCTGCTACAGGGCAAGGGCAGGGCGAGGTGCAAAACTAGCACCCGGGGGCGGCTTATAAAGGCCTCGGGTGGGAGGAGTCCGGCCCGGGCACGCTGTGTAGGTCGGTTCACTTTTTTTAATTCGGAAAGAGGTAAAACAGAGAAAAGAAATATCAAACGTAGTCCAAAATTATGAAATAAATTTCTATGGTCTTCTAGAAATATTTACGACTAAGTGAACATTTTTCCGGACCAAAATAAATACTTTGAAAAAAGCATTTTTTTCCTAAATTAATAAAATAAACTCTGAATAAAATCCGAATAAAATCCAATAAAATTATTTTGACTCTAAATTACTTTTCCAATATTTCTCAGGTATTTTTGAGGAAGTCCTATTATCCTCTCTCTTTATTTTATTTTGAGAAATAATCGGAAAGAATTTAATACGGTCAAAATAGATCCAGTTTTATATTTGAATTAAGTTCAAAATAATTTTAAAATAAAACCCCAACTCTCTCATGTTGGTCCTTGAGTTGCTTAGGTTTTCTGGATCACCAAATCAAATAAAACAAAATGCATAAAAATAAAGAATGCAAATGAATAATCCATATGGTAACATCCAAATTGAAATTTATTTTCAAAAGGACGTTAAATTGGATTTCTTTGAAACTTCCAACTCATATTTCATATAATTTAAAGAAGTCATTTTATCTTCTCTCATGAAAATCATTGAGTTGCATAAAGTTTCTGAATTGGAAATGTTTCCAAATGGAATTCAAATATTTTCAAAAACCCTTTTCATTTAATTAAATGGAAGAAGTCATATCATCTTCTCTCTAGGGTTTTGTAGTTGAAAATAATTTGAATTCAGGAGATCATAAAATGCAAATGTGAAAGTTTGGGAAAGTCCTTTTATTCCCTCTCATTTAACTTTCAAAAAGCTTCGAATTTCACTCACTTTCAGTCAATCAATCAAACAATCAATCAAATCTATCTATTTATCATAACATTCCAAATTTTAGAATTTTGGGATGCTACATGCTGGCCTTCTACACTTTGTGACTGATAAAGAGCATTAGAATGAAGAGCTTCTGCTACAATTCTATGCTACCCTCCACATTCGCGGCTACAATAGGGATCCAAAGACTTGGATCCTTGAGTGGATGACAGGAGATGTACACCATGAAGCCAAAGCCCAAGACATCATTGAGCTTACTGCCCTGCCCACTCCTGGTGAACACTATGAACCAGGTTGTCAGCTGCACCAAAATGCTTTGGAGAGCATCTTCCAGAAACCAGAGCCAAACATGAGCCAAATGCTGAGCATGATGAAGCCACTGCCACAAGACGCTGAATATCCAAAGGAGTTCTTTGTTGAAGACCTAGAGTATCCGCCCCGCACTATTTATCATATTATCAGGCGAACTCTCTGGCCTGTCAAAGGACATTCTCCTGCAGTGAAGCTTAAAGGAGCAATAAAGACATTGGTTTTCTATATCTTCAATGGCATTAGCTTCAATTCTCAAGACTTCTTCATCAGGCAATTGGCTGCATCTGGCTCTGACATATTTGGTCTGAAGTTCTATGCTCCATAGGTAATGCACCTCATCAAGCTTCACTCTGCTATCAACTATCACGTTCTGCGTGCAATCATCTCATATTCTTGCCAGAGGTTGATCTGTCTGTCGAAGCCATATACCCAGAGCCTGCCAAGGAGCCAATTTATCTTCACAACGTCAATCGTCAAAGTTTCACTCAACCCATTGAAGGGGTTCTTGCTGCAACTCGTGTTTATCCTTTGGCTGGAAATACACGTGCACCTCGTGCCCATACTGAAGCCATCGAAAGCACGATTGCCCAAAGGCCTCGGAAGCGATCTCGTGTTCTTAATGACCGAGAGCTTCTCATCGCCCTGCATCAAAAATAGGATAAGCATCATGACTGGCTCAAGCATCAGATGCATAGTCTCTTGGTGGATGTCAATCGCATTCGCAACCTTGCCACCAAGAATGCATTTGTCACTCATGAAACCTTTCGGCGGTCGTGGAAGAGTCTGACATTGCTGAGTTCTGAAGATGATCTCCAACAAGATGGCTTCACTGAGAGATTCAAGTTTGATTCCACTCCTCCCAGGAATGCTCACCTGCGTCGGACTCCCTCACTTGAAGACTCTGACTGTTCCTCCTCACCAGCAACTATTAATGCCAGAGTCATTGATGACCAAGATGACGCTACTTCACCACCTCCAATTTCGGCGCGTATCAACACTACACCAAGTTCTTCTGCACCACCAAACCTCAATGACGACCCTGCTGCTTCTTCTACTCCTCATGGGAACGAGTAGAGGCTCTATGTCTTCAAACCTTTTTAGTCCTTACTGACAAAAGGGGGAGAAGCATATGAGTTGATAGTCTTCAAGCGGGTCCATAAGGGTGGTTGCTATACTTTTGCCAAGTGCTTACAACTCTCGCTTTCGATACATTTGGTTCTTTTGAGTTGTAACACTTAAACTTGATGGTCGTCTGCTACCTTTTCTGTCAACTATGTGATGCAATGATAAATTCCGCATGTGCGATGATAAATTCCGCACGAAGTCATTCTGCAGACGCGCATTTATCATTATGCATGTCATCATCTTCGTTATATCTTATCATGCATGATGAATTGCCTTCATAAGTTGAAGAGGATCTCCACAAGTACAACCTGCCATGTGCATTTGCATTCCAAAAGAAAAATACATATATGCACATCTTTAGGGGGAGCCTTTTGCTACTTATGAAGACAATACCGTAATCCTTTACATTCACATACTTTTATCCCCATTGAGAACTTCAACTAGTTTGTCATCAATCACCAAAAAGGGGGAGATTGTAAGTGCATCTAGTGCCACCCCTAGTTGGTTTTGGAGTATTGACGGCAAACCTGGTTGAGGGACTAATGTGTTTGTGAGAATTGCAGGATAACACAGGTAGTAGTCCCTCATTGATTCGGTTTACCTACCGGAGATGACCCCTAAAAATGTGTGAATACATTGAAGATAATGGTGGTATGTGAAGATATTCACATTGAAGACTATGACATGAGAAGACATCGCATGAAGTCTTTGGAGCGCGAAGACATAGTTGTTTCGTAGTTTCATTTTCTTCTTTGTTAAGTCATAGGAACCACCATACTGTTAAGTGGGGTCCAAGTGAACAAAGTCAGAGTGACTAAAGTGATGCTCAACCAAATCCTATGTCTTCAAGCGAAGACAATGAGAGCAAATCTTATCCAGAGCTGGATTAGTCAGTTTTACTTGTAGCCCAAGTCAAGATGTCGTGTGTGTTTGAAATCTGACCGTTGGAACACGTGTCAGTTCCTTAGTGACACAGGGTCATTTCGGACAAATCAGGTCGGGTTTCCTAGAGGCTATAAATAGCCCACCCCCTACACCATAAATTGGTGGCTGCTCAGAGTTAGTGCACGACTTTTGTCGTTTGAGAGCAACCCACCTCTGAAGCATTTGAGAGAGAGATCCTTGCTAGGACAAATCCCAAAACACCCAGAGCCCAAAGAGTGTTTGGCATCACTGAAGTCTTTCTGTCCGCATGATCTGAAGACTTGTTACACATGAGGACTATGAATCCTCCAGCCGGTTAGGCATCGCGTTCCGAGCATCCAAGAGTCATTGTGGATTGCCGATGAACAAAGTCTGTGAAGGTTTGGAAGCCTACCTTGAAGACTTACCAGAGTGATTGGTTGGGGTCGGGGACTAAGTGTCCTTAGCTCAAGGGGAACAAGGTGAAGACGCGGTCTTCTGAGTTGAATCTCAGCCTCCCTAACCAGACGTACAGTTGTCACAGCAACTGGAACTGGTCCAACAAATCCTTTGTCTTCGCCAAGCAACTAGTTCTATCTCTTCCTTCTCTTTACTTACAGTTTGTCTTCGTGAAGTCATTGCCTTCTTGCATTATCTGTTTGACTTCACTATGCGACTACTTGTTTTGATTGGCTTCATACTATCTTCCATCCTGATCCATACTACCTAGCTGCTAATAGTCTTCGTGCTTTCACTTCATTGAATACTTGACTATGGCTTGCCTAGTGTAGTCTACCTTCCTCCACATGTTAATAGGTTCATTTCTATCGTTTGTCTTCGAAACTTCCATGTTTTGAAGACTTCCATAAAAATTGCCTATTCACCCCCCTCTAGTCGATAACTAGCACTTTCACCATCCTTCTTTGCAGATTTGTTAGAAGCCATTGGACTCAAATAGAAAGGCTTCAAGACAGTGTTTGGCTTCAGATGACTGGTCAGACAGGAACTATAGTGTCAGGAGATTCAATATGACGCTGTAAGAATTTTGCAAATGAATGCAGACTATGAGAACCAAGGGATTCTCCCATGGACATGTACCTATGACAACATTATAGATGTGAGGGAAGGGGAGGAGGTCATATGCAATCTCAGAAGATTTTGAAGATGAATCAGTTTGAAGACATTGACCTCATAGTGCGAAGACATTCACTTATTTGAAGTGAGTTGGTTCCAGATTTGTACGAATCCATGAATAAGTACAAGTGATGAATCTAACTAGTTGTGTGGCATAATTGAATATACTTGGAAGTTATGAGATGCAGAAACAGAAAGAAGTAGATCTGGAAGTGTAGAAACCACTTTTGGAAGATGTTGATAGATTCAACGGATCAAACATGCAGTAAAAAGTTAGTTTTATTTACCGCACAAAGAACTGCTAGACGAGGCGAAGGAGATGCCAAGAAGTCCAATCTCCTGCGCCCTAACTTGGCGGTGGAAGACACCTACGGCAGCGGCGGGGAAGATGAGGTCCATGGCCGGCGTGAAGACGACGTCGAAGAGGTCACGACAGCTAAGCGCTTCGTCTCCGGCGTCGATTGAGTCTAGCGGCGGTGCTAGGGTTTGAGCGAGACCGAGGTGGGAGAAGAGATTATGACCGTGTGGGTTGGAGTATTTATAAGATGAGGGGGTTGATTATGCAGGTGCCCCTGGCGGTTCACATCTGGTGGACACGTGGCACACATGCAACTCATCTAGAGTTGAGCCACGTTCCCATGCATGCCTGGATTGTTGGGTGGTCGTTCCGGCTTCTCCGGTATTCAGGCAAAAAGGATAAGTGAATTAAAAGTGTTCTAAATGTGTGTATCTTCATGCGACAAGGACACAGTGAAGACATTCGACACGTGTCAACAGAATGCATATGTAGAGACAGAGACAATTTGAGGGAAAAGCACAGAGGAGGTTAGGGTCTGATCACATTCACTTATTTCAAAAAAACGCAAAGTTGAAGACATAGCTATAAGTGAACGTTGTAGAGGACAGAACACACACACACACACACACACACCCTAACACTTATGCGGTGTGAGCTAAATATCTTAGAATTATCTAATGTCCTCTTAGAATCTTCGCAATGTTGATTTGGTCTTCACTGGTATATCTTCACATCTAAGTCATCAACATGCATAAGCGTTAGGATGTGTGTCCATTCACAGGACATTAGAGGATTCTAAGATATTTAACCGCAGCTTGCAAAACATTTTCTCATCCAAGGGCTTCATGAAGATATCTGCCAATTGCTCTTCGGTGTTGACATGAATGATATCAATGTCTTCCTTCATGACATGATCTCTGAGAAAGTGATGACGGATCTGAATGTGCTTTGTCTTGGAGTGCTGAACTGGATTGTTGGCAATCTTGATGGCGCTTTCATTGTCGCAGTAGAGTGGCACATGCTTCAGGTTGATGCCATAGTCCTTGAGAGTTTGCTTCATCCAAAGAAGCTGAGCGCAGCAAGATCCAGCAGCAATGTATTCAGATTCAGTAGTGGAGAGTGATATACAGTTGTGCTTCTTTGAAGACCAACAGACAAGAGATCATCCAAGAAAATGACATGTGCCTGATGTGGACTTGCGATCAACCTTGTCACCAGCATAATCAGCATCTGAGAATCCAACTAGATCAAACTTTGAGCCCTTTGGATACCATAATCCTAGTGTTGGGGTGTGAGCCAAATATCTAAGAATTCACTTCACAGCGAGCTGATGCGATTCCTTTGGTGCCGCTTGGAATCGAGCACACATGCAAACGCTAAGCATTATATCAGGCCTAGATGCACATAAGTACAATAAAGAACCAATCATGGAGTGGTATACCTTTTGATCAAACTCTTCACCATTGTCGTCAGGTCCCAATTGGCCTTTGGTTGGCATTGGCGTCATGTACCCTTTGCAGTCTTTCATTCCAAACTTCTTCAGGCAGTCTTTGAGGTATTTCTCTTGTGATATGAAGATGCCATTTCTCTGTTGAAGGATTTGAAGACCAAGGAAGAATTCCAGTTCTCCCATCATGGACATCTGATATTGCTCTTGCACCATATGCCCAAACTCATCACCGTATCTCTTGTCAGTGCATACAAACAGTTCACCATCATATGTCTTTGTGATGAGAGTAGGATCTAGAGAACCAGGCTTGAAGCCTTTGCTCTTCAGGAGGTCTTTGAGCGTGTCATACCAAGTGCGAGGTGCTTGTTTGAGGCCAGACAGTGCCTTGTTCAGCTTGTACACCATATTAGGATGCTTTGCATCTTCAAAACCAGGTGGTTGTGCGACATACACTTCTTCAATTTTGCCATTGAGGAAGGCACTCTTTACATCCATTTGGTACAGAAGAATGTTGTTGTGGTTGGCATAGGCTAACAATATGCGAATGTCTTCAAGCCTAGCCACATGAGCAAAGGTTTCGTCAAAGTCAATTCCTTCCACTTGTGTGTAACCTTGGGCAACGAGACGAGCCTTGTGTCTGACAACTTGACCATGCTCATCTTGTTTGTTGTGATAGATCCATTTTGTGCCAATGATATTGTGCTTGCATGGATCAGGACGCTTAACTAGCTCCTAGACATTATTTAGCTCAAACTGTTCAAGCTCTTCTTGCATAGCTTGAATCCATTCAGGTTCCATGAAGGCTTCATCAACTTTCTTGGGTTCAGATATAGAGACAAATGAAAAGTGCCCACAGAAGTTTGCTAGCTATGTTGCTCTTGAATGAGTGAGTGGACCAGTTGCATTGATACTATCAATTATCTTCTCAATCTGGACTTCATTTGCAACCTGAGGATGTACTAGACGAAGATTTTGCCCTCACTGTTCATTGTCTTCATCTTTAGGATTGGCTTCAGGCTGAACATTGTCTTCGTGCTGCTGATGATGATTTCCTCTTTAGCCTGTTCCTCGGTGGGTATGATTTCTCCAGTACCCATAATCTTGATAGATTCACTTGGTGTAGCTTCATCTAGCACATTTGGCAGGTGCTCTCTTTGCGAGCCGTTAGTCTCATCGAACTGCACATCTACAGTTTCAACAACTTTATAGTGAAAGAGGTTGAAGACTCTGTAGGTGTGCGAATCCTTTCCGTAACCAAGCATAAAACCTTCATGTGCTTTTGGTGCAAATTTTGAAGTGTGTTGCGGATCCTTGATCCAGCACCTAGCACCAAATACTTTGAAATAGTTGACATTTGGCTTCTTACCAGTTAGAAGTTCATAGATTGTCTTCTTGAAGAACTTATGAAGATAAACTCTGTTGATGATGTGGCAAGCAGTATCAATGGCTTCAGGCCAGAACTTCCTTGGGGTTTTGTACTCATCAAGCATCGTACGTGCCATCTCAATGAGGGTTCTGTTCTTGCGCTCCACAATGCCATTCTGCTGAGGTGTGTATGGAGCAGAGAACTCATGTGTGATGCCCAAAGTATCAAGATAAGTGTAGAAGCCGGTGTTCTTGAATTCAGTGCCATTGTCACTTCTGATGTGCTTGATATTGATGCCATAGTTGGTCATGGCTCGATTGGCGAAGCGTCTGAAGACATCCTGCACTTCAGTCTTGTAGAGAATTATGTGCACCCATGTATATCTTGAATAATCATCAACAATAACAAAAGCCATAAAGATGTGCAGTGGTAGTAAGGGTAGAGTAGTGAGTAGGGCCAAATAAGTCCATGTGTAGCAGCTCGAAGGGGAGTGTTGTAGTCATGATTGTCTTCGAGGGATGCTTGGCCCTCAATGCCAATGATATGGTTCTTCTTCACGAGAGTGTGCAAGTTCCTCATGCTTGCATGTCCTAGCCTCTGATTCCAAAGCCAACACTCTGAAGCTTTTGCTAGAAGATATATGGCAAGTTGTGATCCCGCGGAGAAATCTACCATATACAGATCGTCTCTTCGATACCCTTCAAAGACTAGAGATTTGTCAGATTCCATAAGCACAAGGCAACGATATTTTCCAAATATCACAATCATGTTCAGATCACAAAGCATTGATACAGACATTAAGTTGAATCCAAGGGATACATTAAGTTGAATCCAAAGGATTCAACAAGCATCACCTTATCCATGTCCCGATCCTTTGAGATTGCGACTCTACCTAAGCCCAATACCTTGCTTTTACCAGTGTCAGCAAATGTGATGTGGCTTTTAGTAGATGGACATAGGGTTGAATCCATGAGAAGACTTCGATCACCTGTAATGTGGTTAGTGCATCCACTGTTCATGATCCACTCAGTAGCTTTCGGAGTCACACCCTACAGTGCAGTTAGCGGGATAGGCTTCACCAAGAGTATTGTGAAGCACAAACATGTAACGAACAAGCATATTATCAAAGTTGAGATTCTTGTTAGGTAAGATAGGATGCTTGTCAAGAAAGCCTGGGACGAAATAAATGATAAGACCATTCTGGAATTTTATCTTGCCTCTCACAAGATGTTTTAGGTCCCTAGCATTAGCATATGAAGACTTTGATTTTCGGCTAGAGACCTTTCCCTACAAGAGAAAGCTAATTCTTCTTAACCACCCTCATCTTCAGGGGTGGCTTACAAGCAATGAGTCTAAGTGCAGCATCTGAGAACTTCGGCTTTGGAGCCCTAGCAAATAGCCTTGCAGGAGGTGAGTAATACTCATAAGAATAAGCAGAAAAGTTCTTTGTTTTAGAACATAACGGTTTGAATAAACATGCCCATATTCACAAGTCTGAGTATGGCTTCCCTGCAAAACATTGGCGTTAGGGTGACCTTGTGAGGTCCTCTGTCTGTATGAAGCCTTTGGTCTGGGGTTTGTCTTCTTCCCAGGTGGTGTCATGATGACATTCATGGGAAGCTTCTGAAGACAACTTTTGGGCACCCAGATCTTCTTCAAAGGTGGCCCGTTCCTGCAGTTGGTACCAATAAACCTGGCAAACACTTCACCATTCTGATTCTTAAACAGCTTATAATTGACGTCAAAGGATTCATCAATGATAATGGGGTTAGCACAAGTGAAGCCAGATAAGGTGGATGGGTCCACTAAAGGGCCCTTCACAGTAACCCATGAGGTTTTGGGGTACTGCTCAAGCTTCCAGTAAGAACCATCAACTTCCATTTTCCTCTCAAACCCAACACCCTCTTTCCTAGCGTTTCGGTTCAGAATTTGTTTCTTGAGGACATCGCACAATGTCTGATGCCCTTTGAGGCTTTTGTACAAGCCCGTTTCAAGCAATGTATTCAACCTGGCATTCTCATCAGCAATAGTAGTGGTATCCTTAGAAGAGGGGTTAGTTACCACATCAGCAGTTGAAGATATTGCAACATCAGGGATAGTAGAACATTCAGCAATGGAGACAATGTTATCACGCTCAAGACATTTTAAACATGGTGGCTCAAAATCTTCCTGAGTGGAACTGATATGTTGGGTGAGTAGTGAATCATAATCTTTTTGAAGATCTTCATGAGACGCTCTCAGTTTCTCTAGATCTTGCTTCCTTTGAAGATAATCATAGGAAATCTTCTCATGAGTAGTTGAGAGTGTTTCATGACGACTTTCAAGTTCCTCGTACTTAACATGAAGATTTTTAATGTCTTAGATTAAGGACTGAGTTCGATTCATTTCCACGTCCAACAGGTCATCGCTTTTGTCTAGCAACTTTTGAATATGTTCCATCGCAGTTTGTTGTTCAGTTGCAATTTTAGCAAGAGTCTTATGGCTGGGTTTGGATTCACACTCAGAGTCATCTTCACTGGATGTTTGAAAGTAAGCATCGCGTGAGTTTACCTTGGAACCTCATGCCATGAAGCAGTAGGTCGGAGCAGATGACTCAGGTTCGAAGGTCATCGTCTTAAGTGACTCCTTGAATTCATGGAACCAGGGGTCCTGACGAGTTCAATGACCTTCATAAACATCAGAGATCCGGTCCCATATAAGCTTTGCATTGCAGAAAAGCATAATGTGCCTGAACTCTTCTCTGGACAGGCAGGAGCATATGATATCCTTTGCCTTAATATCCAATTGAGTATACTTGCGAATATCGTCAGCATGCGCCATTTTGCATAGATCGGTAAGACCAATCTCCGTGACGGTCCACAGCTCACTGTTCATCGCAAGGAGCCGCTTCCTCATCATGGCCTTCCATCTGGGATAATCCTGACCATCAAAGATAGGGCACACAGTGGAGACCTTGATTATCCCCGCAGTCGACATAGCTAAAGCTCCAGGTGGTTAAACCGAATCACACAGAACAAGGGAGCACCTTGCTCTGATGCTAATTGAAAATGCTAGTTATCGACTAGAGGGGGGTGAATAGGCGATTTTTATGAAAGTCTTCGAAAAACGAGGTCTTTGAAGAAAAACTGTTGGAATGAGCCTATATGATGTGCAGCGGAAGATGAACTACACTAGACAAGCCATAGTCGAGTAATAGTATAGTGAAAGTACAAAGACTAACATCAGCTAGGTAGTATGGATCAGAATGGAAGATAGTATCAAGCCAAACAGGTAATAGTCTTCACAAGGCAAAGTCAAACAAATCAAGCAAGCAAGCAATGACTTCACGAAGACTAACTGAAATGTAAGGAAGTAAGGGATAGGACCAGTAGCTTGGTGAAGACAAGGATTTGGTAGACCAGTTCCAGTTGCTGTGACAACTGTACGTCTGGTTAGGGAGGCTGAGATTGAACTGAAAGTGCGTTATATCGACTAGAGGGGGGGTGAATAGGCGATTTTTACGAAAGTCTTCAAAACATGAGAGTTATGAAGACAAACAGCAAAGATTATGCCTATTACTATGCAGCGGAAGTTAGATTACACTGGTTCAGCCATGGTCATGTATTTAGTAGAGTGAAAGCACAATGACAAACAACTGCAGTGTAATGAGGATCAGGTAGGAAGAAGTTATGAAGCCAAACAGTTCATACATTCACGTTGTGAAGATGAAAGATAAAGCAAGCATGCAATGGCTTCACAATGTGTAACAGTAAGAAGAGGAAGTGAAGATGAAACCAGTGACTCGTTGAAGACAATGATATGTTGGACCAGTTCCAGTTGCTGTGACAACTGTACGTCTGGTTGGAGCGGCTAGGTATTTGATAGAGGCAAAGGTGTCCCGATGTTTCGATGAGATGGTGGCTATCGTTTTCTGTGGGAGTCGACCTTGACGATCCGACTACGAACATGCGAGACGTCGCGCCTTAGCAATCGCTAAACCAACTTCCGAGGGGTTATTGACCACGCCGGAGCACGATCAACCTGACCACGAGGGCCTGTTTCCTGCGAGCAAACGAAGAACAAGCAAGAAACTGAGATTGCAATCTGGATATTGCGAATATAAGATGAAAGCTTTATTGATCAAGGTGGGGTTCTGTGACGTCTTGGTCTGGTCGTTGGACACAGACGAAGTACGCGAAGTTGCAGCTATGGCGAACTTTTAATCTAAACAAAACCCAAAGTCTAAACGACGCCCTAAGGGCTGTATATATGGAGGAAGAGAGGGGAATTTCGTGGCCCTTGAGGGTGGGGTCCGAAACCAACCCTAACTCTTGTTTCCCCACACATACGGACTCTAAAAATAGCCTATACTTAAGTATTTCGAAATTACATGGGCCTGGCCCATTAATAAGGTGACGCAGCACCTAGAATAGCCTATGGACGAATATTATGAAGTGGCATCTTGTATATTTCGTCCATGGCTTCATGCACTCCTTATGGCGGCTTCAAAGTCCTGAAATCATCACTTGTAACTCCGTTCTTGATCCCCTTGCGCATGCCATCAACTTCATGCGTGTTCTTGCTCCAATGTTCATCCTTCTCCAAGCTAGGCCCTTCATTTGAAAGCAAAACAAATGTATCCAATTTAGGCAGCATCATAATCTCATGAACATTAGAACCATTACCAAGAAACGAAAGTACCTGGTAATTTAATTGGCGTGCGCGAGCTCTAGTAATTGGTCCAGTATATGTAACAGTAGGGGCTGTGGGTGTAACAATGGTATTGATGTCCTCATCATCCTCCCCTTCTTGAAATGAAGTCGTCCTCGACGGAAGCTCATCTTCCTTACCCAAATAAGGCTTCAAATCTGCAATATTAAAAGTGGGACTAACCCCAAAATCTGCAGGTAGCTCAAGTTTATATGCATTATCATTTATTTTCTCTAAAACCTTAAAAGGACCATCAGCACGTGGCATTAGCTTTGATTTGCGCAGATTAGGAAATCTATCTTTACGCAAATGTAACCAAACAAGATCTCCAGGTGCAAACACAACATGTTTTCTACCCTTATCTCCGGCAAGTTTATATTTAGCATTCATACGCTCAATGTTTTCCTTAGTTAACTCATGCATTTTTAAAATCAATTCAGAACGTTCTTTAGCATCAAAATTAACCTTCTCCGAAGATGGAAGAGGCAACAAATCAATAGGTGCACGAGGTAGGAAACCATACACAATTTCAAAAGAGCACATCTTAGTAGTAGAATGCAATGAACGATTATAAGCAAATTCAATATGAGGCAAGCATTCTTCCCACATTTTCTTGTTATTCTTCAAAACAGCCCTAAGCATAGTAGACAATGTTCTATTGACTACTTCAGTTTGTCCATCAGTTTGGGGGTGACAAGTAGTACTAAAAAGCAGCTTAGTCCCCAACTTAGCCCATAAACATCTCCAAAAGTGGCTAAGAAATTTAGTATCACGATCTGAAACAATAGTATTTGGCACACCATGTAAGCGAATAATTTCACGAAAGAACAAATCAGCAACATTAACAGCATCATCGCTTTTATGACATGGTATAAAGTGTGCCATTTTCGAGAACCTATCCACGACAACAAATATGCTATCCCTCCCCTTCTTTGTTCTAGGTAAACCTAAAACAAAGTCCATAGATATATCCTCCCAAGGAACACTAGGTACAGGCAAAGGCATATATAAACCATGAGGATTGAGTCGTGACTTAGCTCTTTGACATGTAGTGCAGCGAGCAACAAAACGCTCAACATCCCGTCTCATCTTTGGCCAAAAGAAATGTGTAGCAAGTATATCCTCCGTCTTCTTGACGCCAAAGTGTCCCATTAATCCTCCTCCATGCGCCTCCTGCAACAACAAAAGACGAACGGAGCTAGCTGGAATGCATAGCTTGTTAGCACGAAACACAAATCCATCGTTAAGAACGAACTTGTTCCAAGTTCTCCCTTCCTTACAATTCTGCAATACATCTTTAAATTCAGCATCATTAACATATTGATCCTTGATGGTCTCCAAACCAAATATTTTAGAGTCAAGTTGTGAAAGCATAGTATAACGACGAGACAAGGCATCAACAATAACATTTTCTTTACCCTTCTTGTGTTTAATGACATAAGGGAAAGTCTCAATGAATTCAACCCATTTAGCATGTCGACGGTTCAGTTTTGCTTGACTTTTAATGTGTTTCAAAGATTCATGATCAGAATGTATAACAAATTCCTTGGGCCATAAATAATGTTGCCATGTTTCTAAGGTCCGAACAAGAGCATATAATTCTTTATCATAAGTAGAATAGTTCAGACTAGGCCCACTCAATTTTTCAGAAAAGTATGCAACAGGTTTTCCATCTTGTAATAACACACCTCCTAATCCAATTCCGCTAGCATCACATTCAAGCTCAAAAGTCTTATTGAAATTAGGAAGTTGGAGTAAAGGAGCATGTGTCAACTTATCTTTCAATACCGTGAAGGCTTCTTCCTGTGCGGTACCCCAAACAAAAGGTACATCCTTCTTTGTAAGCTCGTTGAGAGGTGCAGCAATGGTGCTGAAATCTCTCACAAAACGCCTATAGAAACCAGCGAGGCCAAGGAAACTCCTCACTTGTGTGACCGTTTTGGGCTGCGGCCAACTCTCAATAGCTTCAATCTTGGCTTTATCAACTTCAATTCCCTGTGGAGTAACAACATAGCCAAGAAAAGATACTCGGTCGGTGCAAAAGGTGCACTTTCCAAGGTTACCAAACAAACGTGCATCACGTAGAGCAATAAAAACAGCACATAAATGTTCCAAATGTTCCTCCAAAGATTTGCTATAAATCAATATGTCATCAAAGTAAACTACCACAAATCGTCCAATGAAAGCACGTAAAACTTCGTTCATTAACCTCATGAAAGTACTAGGTGCATTAGTTAACCCAAAAGGCATGACTAACCACTCATATAATCCAAACTTAGTTTTAAATGCTGTTTTCCATTCATCTCCCAATTTCATACGAATTTGATGGTAACCACTACGCAAATCAACTTTGGAGAATATTGTAGAGCCACTCAATTCATCAAGCATATCATCTAGCCTAGGAATAGGATGACGATAACGAATAGTAATATTATTAATGCCTCTACAATCAACGCACATACGCGACGTACCATCCTTTTTCGGCACTAAAATGATAGGAACCGCACAAGGACTAAGGGATTCGCGTATATAACCTTTGTCGAGCAGTTCTTGTACTTGACGCATAATCTCCTTCATCTCCTCTGGATTGGTACGGTATGGTGCACGGTTGGGTAATGATGCACCGGGAATTAAGTCAATTTGATGCTCAATCCCGCGAATAGGTGGTAATCCCGGTGGCACGTCTTGTGGAAAGACGTCGGCGAACTCCTGCAAAATGTTAGTGACAGCAGGAGGCAAAGAGGAAGGCACGTCCTCGAATGAAAATAATGCCTCTTTGCACACAAAAGCATAGCAAACAGATTTGCTAAAGGTAAACATGCACTTTTCAATTTAATTTCAGAAGCAACACTAGATTGTTTATTATTATTAGGCTGCATTTGTTGCTCAAATTCTTTTGCCACAATCTGATTTTCACTCTTAGTTTTCTCCTGTTTTGCTTTATTAGCTCTATTAATATCATCTTTCAAAATGGAATCAGGAGTCATAGGAAGCAAAGTAATATTTTTATCCTTATGAACAAGAGTATACTGATTGTTTCTACCATGGTGAATAGAATTTTTATCAAATTGCCATGGTCTACCAAGTAATAAGGAACATGCTTGCATCGGTACCACATCACAATCAACATAATCAGCATATGTAGAGATACTAAAATGCACACGAACAGTACGTGTTACCTTAACCTTGCCGCTGTTGTTGAACCATTGGATGTAGTAAGGATGTGGATGTGGTCTTGTGGTGAGAGATAGCTTCTCCACCATCTCGATGCTAGCCAAGTTGTTGCAACTCCCTCCATCTATGATCACGCGAACAGAACGTTCCTTCACAACTCCCTTTGTATGGAACAAATTATGCCTCTGATTTTGCTCAGCTTGTGTAACCTGCACACTCAAAACACGTTGAGCAACTAAACATTCATACCTGTCAGCATCTTCAGGAGCCATGTATTGCGTCTCATGATCAGAATCGTCTCCACCGTGTTCGTCACGTGTAATAAGAGCCAAAGTCTCCTCATCATAGTCACTAGCGGACTCATACCCACCATCCTCAGTAACAATCATCACACGCTTAGATGGGCATTCTCTCGCATAATGACCTCCACCCTTGCAACGTCGACAAATAATATCATGTGTTTGCCCTGTTGATGCCATGGATGAAGAAGAGCTCTTTGCAGGCCCAGAAGGTGTGCTCTTGGCAGATAGTGGTGATTGTGCCTGCTTTATTGTATCACGGTTGGAGGTGGCAGCCGACGGAGGCGCCGGTGAAGCAGAACGTGTGGAAGTAGATGATGCACGTGGTGTCCATGAAGAAGGTCGACCTGCAGAAAAGTTAGTCCGCGCCAATGCCTGTCGATCCTGCACTTCACGTTCAGCTTTACAAGCAAGATGGAATAAACGAGTGGTATTAGTATACTCCTTATACTCTAGAATCGTCTGAATCTCTCTATTTAATCCACCCATAAAACGTGCAAGCATAGCTTCATTCTCCTCAACAATACCACATCTAATCATGCCAGTTTGTAATTCCTGATAATATTCTTCTACAGAATTTTTTCCCTGTCATAAGCGCTGCAATTTTTGAAGTAATTCACGTTGATAATATGGTGGAACCCAACGAGTACGCATAGCAGTTTTCAAAGCAGCCCAAGTAGCAGGAATGGGATATAATCTACAATGCTCAGACCACCAAACACATGCAAAACTAGTGAATGCACAAACAGCAGCAGGAACACGTCTCTCCTCAGGATATTGTAAACATGTAAATCGTTGTTCAGTTTCTAACTCCCAAGTAAGATATATATCAGGAACATATCTACCCTCAAATGGTGGAATATTCAATTTTAGTTTAGGGAGATGGTCATGATCTCGTACCTGAGGGTGAGCCCTACCATTGCCATTATTTGCATGTGGACGACCTGATGGTTGTTGCTGTGCTGGTGGTGGCACGTAGTTCTGATTTTGATCAACCTCATCCTCGTAATCGCCAGCAAAATCCTCCTCCTCTGCATCAGCAGCAGGAGCCACAGAAGTAGCAACAGCAGCACCAACAGTTTGGCCAGGTGCAAGAGGGAGACGGCTCGCTCGGCGGAGGGCTGTTTCACGATGTGTAGGTAGTCGTCGTTGTTGTTGTTGTAGAGGTGCGTTAGGTGCAGCCGGTGGTGGTGGTGGAAGACGCGCGAGCAATTCATTAAACCTGTTATCGAGCTTTGTTTCGAACGTCTTCTCCATGTCATCTATCTTCTCCATGGCCTCTTCAAATCTGTTTAGCACATCCTGCACCTGTCCATTCATCATTTGCTGAAATTTATCATGCAACTCCTGATTCGTCATGTTCTCCCAGTCGGTCTCGTCGGCTTGTGATCCTGCCATGGTTAGCAACAATAGAAAACACACAAGAATATGATCCTACAGAATACTAACAAGAGGTGGTGGTGGCGGGTGTCACAAATCCGTCAAGCAAATCTCAAATTATTACTAGTTCTTACCCAGCAGCAGGCGGTGATCGGCAACCGTTGTAGTCAAAACTCTCAAAAGCTTGGATAGAGCGATTGCCAGGGAGAGTCAAACGCATGACGTAGAGGTATGTGGAGCTGGGAAGGCTTATAGTATGGTAGCAAAAAGGGTCATTAATAATCAATTCAGAGATGCAAAGTTGAATAAACGCTCAAAGACGGTACTGTGCTGGTCCTAGGCTAGACCGTGCTAGAGACACGAGCCTAGAACACTAACAAAATCACGGCGCTGCACGTAAATAAGGGAAAAGCACACTCTGGAACTTTTTTTTTTGCTTTTTTTGCGCTCCTCTTTTTTTTGCGAAAAATTACTATAATGGCGAGTGTCTCAAAACTCTTCCCTCGTCAAACTGATAGGATGGGCACGAAAATTTTTTTTTTCACTTTTTTTTTCGGAAATCAGGGCAGCGACGACGAAAAAGTGCGACAAAAAATCACTATGATGGCACGTGGCTCAAAAGACTCAGAAAAGCCTAAAAATAGGATAGGGAAAAAATATTTTTGCCCGTGAAAATTTTGGCCTAAAAACTGCCCGGGGGTCTCCAGACTCTTTTTTTTTCCGAGACCTACGCAGGCAAGGAAACACGAAACGGAATTGAGATTGATCTCAAGAACAAACCTAATATGAGAAGAACTCGGATTGGTGGTGGATATATGGTTGTGGTATATGGCAGCGGTGGTGGTATATGGTAGCGGTGGTGGTATATGGATACAGATTGGTGGTGGTATATGGATACGGATTGGTGGTGGTATATGGATATGGATTCAGAGCGGTGGCGGATAAGCAAAAGTGGTAGATGGGCGATGATGATGGTGCGGCGGCGGCGTGACAACTTATGACCAGAACTCGAAACTCTAAAAGACTAGACTCTAAGACCAGCAACTTGACACGACGATGCAACCGCAAATTCAACAAAGCAAAAACCCTAAAAAGATTATGCAAAGGCTCAGATTGGTTCGGATATGATGAACTAACCCTAATTTTTTTTGTGTGGCTTTTTCGTGGACTGTAGGTATGAAGAACAGACTCGATCTAATCTACGAAAAACTGTAAAATCTCACCGAGCAACCTGGAAATCTGATACCACTTGATAGAGGCAAAGGTGTCCCGATGTTTCGATGAGATGGTGGCTATCGTTTTCTGTGGGAGTCGACCTTGACGATCCGACTACGAACGTGCGAGACGTCGCGCCTTAGCAATCGCTAAACCAACTTCCGAGGGGTTATTGACCACGCCAGAGCACGATCAACCTGACCACGAGGGCCTGTTTCCTGCGAGCAAACGAAGAACAAGCAAGAAACTGAGATTGCAATCTGGATATTGCGAATATAAGATGAAAGCTTTATTGATCAAGGTGGGGTTCTGTGACGTCTTGGTCTGGTCGTTGGACACAAACTAAGTACGCGAAGTTGCAGCTATGGCGAACTTTTAATCTAAACAAAACCCAAAGTCTAAACGACGCCCTAAGGGCTGTATATATGGAGGAAGAGAGGGGAATTTCGTGGCCCTTGAGGGTGGGGTCCGAAACCAACCCTAACTCTTGTTTCCCCACACATACGGACTCTAAAAATAGCCTATACTTAAGTATTTCGAAATTACATGGGCCTGGCCCATTAATAAGGTGACGCAGCACCTAGAATAGCCTATGGACGAATATTATGAAGTGGCATCTTGTATATTTCGTCCATGGCTTCATGCACTCCTTATGGCGGCTTCAAAGTCCTGAAATCATCACTTGTAACTCCGTTCTTGATCCCCTTGCGCATGCCATCAACTTCATGCGTGTTCTTGCTCCAATGTTCATCCTTCTCCAAGCTAGGCCCTTCATTTGAAAGCAAAACAAATGTATCCAATTTAGGCAGCATCATAATCTCATGAACATTAGAACCATTACCAAGAAACGAAAGTACCTGGTAATTTAATTGGCGTGCGCGAGCTCTAGTAATTGGTCCAGTATATGTAACAGTAGGGGCTGTGGGTGTAACAATGGTATTGATGTCCTCATCAGTATTTAAACCTTAGGACACACAGTCCCGGACACCCAGTCCTGAACACACAGTTCAGGACACCAAGTCCTCACCGTATTCTCCTTGAGCTAAGGTCACTTAGTCCTCGCTCAATCACTCTGGTAAGTCTTCAAGGTAGACTCCCAAACCTTCACAGACTTCGTTCAATGGCAATCCACAATGTCTCTTGGATGCTCTGAACTCGATGCCTAACCGTCTGGAGGATTCACAGTCCCCAAGTGTAATAAGTCTTCAGATCACACAGACAAGAAGACTTAAGTGATGCCCAATTTACTCTGGCTCTGGGTGGTTAGGGCTTTTCTCCTCACTAGAAATTTTCTCTCAAAGGCTTCGAGGTGGGTTGCTCTCAAACGACAAAAGCCGTGCACTGAAATCTGAGCAGCCAACCGTTTATGGTTGTGGGTGTGGGCTATTTATAGCCACTTGGCAACCCGACCTGATTTGTCCGAAATGACCCTGGGTCACTAAGGAACTGACACGTGTCTCAACGGTCAGATTTCGAACTCTCATGGCAACTTTACTTGGGCTACAAGCAAAGCTAACTTGTCCGGCTCTGGACAAGATTCGCTCTCATTGTCTTCACTCGAAGACATAGGTTTTTGATTTAGGCATCACTTCAGTCATTCTGACTGGTTCTCTTGGACCCCACTTAACAGTACGGTGGTTCCTATGACTCAACACAAAATAAAAGGAACTACGAAAGATCTAAGTCTTCGAGCTCCATAGGCTTCATAACGTGTCTTCTTTTGTCATAGTCTTCAATGTGAATATCTTCATATACCACCTTTGTCTTCAATGTCTTCATACAATTTTAGGGGTCATCTCTGGTAGTAAAACCGAATCAATGAGGGACTTCTACCTGTGTTTTCCTGCAATTCTCACAAACACATTAGTCCCTCAACTAGGTTTGTCGTCAATACTCCAAAACCAACTAGGGGTGGCACTAGATGCACTTACAATCTCCCCCTTTTTGGTGATTGATGACAAACTAGTTGAAGTTTTCAACGGGGAATATAAAGTGTGAAGTTTGTAAAGGAATTTTCTTGATAAGTTGCAAGGGCTCCCCCTGAAGATGTGCATATAAGTTAATTTGCTTTTGGAATGCAAATGCACATAGCAGGTTGTACTTGTGGAGATCCGCTTCAGCTTATGATGACAATCCACTATGCATGTGAAAGTATATGAAGATAATGACATGCATAATGGAAAATGGACGTCTGCAGAATGAAACAAGTGCGGAATTTATCTTCGCAAACAGAGTGGTAAACAGGTAGCAGACGACCATCGAGTTTTAGTGTTTACAACCCAAAGAACCAAAATGAAGCAAAAACAAGAGTTGTAAACACGAAGCAAAAATATAGCAAAACATAAGGCACCCGCCCATATTGACCCGCTTGAAGACTATAAACATCATGTGCTTCTCCCCCTTTTGTCAGTAATGACCAACAAGGTTTGAAGACATCGAGCTTTCTATGCGTTCCCAGGCGCAACAGGGTCGGTGGAGTTGTTTGGCGGTGCAGAGCTTTGAGGTGCTGAAGCAGGTGGTGGTGAAGTAGCATCGTCGTCTTCATCAATGATCCTTGCAGTAACTGTGGCAGCAGATGAAGAAAACTCAGAGTCTTCAAGTGACGGTGTGTTGCGCATCACAGCCCTTCTAGGAGGTGTGGTGTCAAATTTGAAGCGCTCTGTGAAGCCATCCTCTTCAAGTTCAGCTTCAGTGCAGATCATTGAGAGCCCTTTCCACGTACGACGGCAAGTCTCATGTGCAACAAAGGCATTCTTGGTGGCAAGGTTTCGAAGACGATTGACATCCACCAAGAGGCTCTTCATCTGACGTTTCAGCCAGTCGTGATGCCTATCTTGCTTTTGGTGAAGGGCCACAAGAAGCTCTCGGTCAGTGAGGACACGAGCACGCTTCTTGGGTCTTGGAGCATTTGTGCTATCTGTGGCTTCAGTAGATGCTGGTGCACGTGTAGTTCCAGCCATCGGATAGACCCTGGATATGGCTTCAATACCTTCAACATTCTGCGTGAAGCTCTGGTTTCGGGCTGAGGGCTGATATGAGATTGCAGAGTGTAGTTTGATTAGCCTCATCACCCAAGGAGCATAGAACTTCAAACCAAATAATTCCGAGCCTGACGCTGCTAGTTGGCGGATGAAGAGGTCCTGTGCGTTGAAGCATTTGCCATGCATGATATAGAATATGAGAGTCTTCATTGCACCCTCAATCTTGGCATGTGGTGAGTGTCCCTTGATGGGCCAGAGGGTCCGCCGGATAATGTGATATATGGTCCTGGGCAGGTACTCTAGGTCTTCAACGAAGAACTCAGTTGGATAGGGTGCATCCTGAGGCAATGGCTTCATCATTGAGAGCATCTGACTCATATTGGGTTCAGGTCTTTGAAATATACTCTCAATAGCTTCAGAATGAAGTTGACATCCTTCTTCGAAGAATTCGTCTGGAGTTGGCAGGCCGGTGAGCTCAATGATATCAAATGCATTGGCTTCATGATGGACATTTCCGGTCATCCACTCCAGGATCCAAGTCTTTGGATCTCTGTTGTATCCTTTGATATGGAGAGTGGCATAAAACTGAAGCAGAAGCTCTTCGTTCCAGTGCTCTTTATCAGTCACAAATGGCAGCAGACCCACTTGCTTGAAGCAATCCAGTGCTTCCTCAAGACATGTCAGACCAGCAATAGCTTCAACCTCAATGCGCTTGTGAGGGAAGATGCGACCTTGGTTGTATAAGATGCATGAATAATAACTGCGCTGAGAATAGCTCCAGAACCTGTCTGATACAATTCTTTCCCTTGAATAGGGGTTCTTGGAGCTATTGAAAAATGTGTTGTCTGCCTTGAAGCTGTTTATATCAAAGGAGCCAGGTGCTGCTGCAGGACCTGGGAACCGTGGAAGCCTTGGGACTGGCTTCTGAACATGAGGCCTGTGCTCTATGTGATAATCAAACTGTGGACCTGCAGCAGGCTCAGGAACTGAAGTGTCTGGCTCAGTTGCTTTGCTGTCCGCTGAAGCATTTGGTGGGGCGGGCTCCACATTGGCTTCAGTGTTTGTAGTTGTATGGACAACCTCAGGCACTTTCTCCTGGAGAACTGCATCTTGATGGAGCGAGGAAGTGGGTTCTGGAGGTGCTTCTTCATTGTCTTCGGCTGATGCAGCGGGAATTTCTGCAGACTGGACTTGAGGCCGTGGACCTTTGCGAAGCCTACGGAACGCAGACGACGCTTTTGGTGTCGGAGTGGGCTGGGCCTCAAGGTCTTCTTCCTCCTGAGGGCGATCCGCCCATGATTCATCTTGTGCCATTGGCGTCAGAGGACGACCAATACTGATGAGTTCGCTTGTTTCAAGCTGAGGAAGAGCTGCATCAGCTTGCACATGGTCCTGATGACCAATGTCTTCAGCAGCTATTGGGTCGGCTGCTGAAATATCTTCAGCGTCAGGAGCCTCTGTGGGAGCAGGCTCATGAACTGTCAGTCTTCTTTCTGCATTGGGGTGAATGACAGAAAGGGGTTCAACCATCAAGGGCTCTGTGGGAGCAGCCCTAGATTTCTTGGTCTTGCACTTCTTTTTGCTGGGGGCAGTAGGAGAGGCTTCAGAGCTCTTCCTTTTTCTGGCTTCAGCTTCTGCAGCTCTTGTCTTCTTTAGCTCTGAAGCTGTTGACCGGCTCTTTGGCTTCGAGCCGGTCGTGGCGGTTGGGAAGACAATCGGAGTTGCTGCATTTCCTGATGCCTCTGGTTCACTCACAGCAGACTGCTTCTTCTTCTTTGCGGCCATCCTTGGGTCGATGCCAGGACGCCCAAGTGCCTTACGCTTTTCAGCCTCGTTGTAGGCTTGAACGCATTTTTCTGCCAAAGACTTCATCCTTTCACGCGAGTCCTGAGCTTCAGCACGCTTCTTCAGAAAGTTTTCTTTGAGCTCATGCAGCATGATTTTAAAGCTCCTCACTTCCTGCACGCTGAGGCTGGCCATGTGCTGCTTGAACTTAGCCTTTTCGTGATCAATCTTCTGCTTCAGCTCAACAATGCGCTGAGCAATGGCCAGTTCTGAAGCAATTGCACCTTGGAAGGCGACGCTGAGTCCAACAGGTAGCTGCAGATCATTGAAGCTTATGTCTGGTGAGTCAAACCATTCATCGATGAAGCTGTGGATGATGGCGACATCAAAAAGAGGCAAATTGTTGAAGATTTCCGCTTCTTCCTTGCTTTTGATGAGCTGCTCTAGTGCGTCATCACCCAGATCCTCATCGCTGGATAGATCAATGGCTTCACTGCGCAGAATGGCAGCAGCAGTGAGCTCTTTGCCTATTTGTTGCTGGGGTTCCTTTTCCTTCAGGGGCTTGGAGACGCGGCATACGTCTTCAGACTGCACACTGACTTCAGGAGGTGCAGTTTTCAATGGCTTCGCCCTTGAGATTTTTGAGGCAAGGGCCGGCTTTGAAGCTTTTGGTTTCTTTGTTTGCTTTGGCTTCGGCACAACAGGAGCTTCATCAGACTCAGAATCAGCTGGAGGGTCATTCACAGCAGTCCCTTGGACTAAGATGTGGGTGATCAGGCCCTCAAGATTGGCAAACGGACCGATGATATTGGGTTCCGCGTCGCGTGTGCCATCTACCCTTGGTGAGGAGGGACCAGGGTTGAAGTCAAGCCCAAATTTCTTCTTGTTTAGCTTCACTGACTGTTGGGCAAACTGAAAGTTGCGCTTGAAGAGATTGTCGTCACGACACTAGAGAAGTGACGATGGATGAGCATCTTCAGGCTGTGGTCCTCGGACCATGCATGGGTAGAAGCCTTGAGCAATGGCTTCATCTCTGGTCCTGGGTACAAGGTTCTTGTATAAGATATCCCCCCATGGACTCTTGATAGCATTCTTTTCAGCATACTCCTGGGTGACGAAGCGGTATTTGAACCACTGTTCTTCCCAATAGCGTCGAATCCATTGGATTCGAGTCTTGCGCTGCCCATAGCTCTCTTCTGGATCTGTTTTGTACATTTCTGCCAAGTCTTTAGGCAGATCCTTAGAAGTTCCCTCGCGTCTCTGTCTGCCCCCTTTCTTGCCGCTGCTACTGAAGCCATAAATTTTAGCTTGAAAGGCTTCAAAACTTTCAAAGGCTTCAAAGGCTTTCCTTTTCTGGACCAACAGGAACTGGCTTCAGGAGAGTTTATGTGATGCTGTAGGAATTCTGCAAATGAATGCAGACTATGAGAACCGAAGGATTCCCCCACGGACATGTACCTGTGACAGCATTAAGGTGCGAGGGAAGGGGAAGAGGTCATATGCATTCTCAGAAGGTTTTGAAGATTAATCAGTTTAGAAGACATTGACCTCATTGTGCGAAGACATTCACTTATAGATAAGAAGTTGGTTCCAGATTTGTACGAACCCATAGATCAGTACAAGTGAGGAATCTAACTACTTTATGAAGCACAAGTGAATATACTAGGCATGTTATGAGATGCAATGAGAGATCTAACTAGTGTGAAGAGAAACTTCTTATGGTAGAAAGTGACAGAACAGTGAGATCAAAAGAAGCTTGTAAAAAGAAGTTTTATTTACCACACTGGAACTGCTAGACGGAAGGAAGTTGATGCCGAGCAGTTCAGTCCTCCGTGCCCTAACTTGGCGACGGAAAACACCTATGGCGACGGCGGAGAGGACGATGTCCGCGGTCGGCGTGAGGACAGCGTTGGAGAGGTTGCGGCAGCGAAGCGCTTCGTCTCCGGCATCGTCGAGTGCTAGCGGTGGTGCTAGGGTTCGTGCGAGGGTGGAAGAAGGAGATAATGACCGCAGTAAGTGTGAATTTATAGACTCAGGGGCGGCACTGTGCTATTACGCAGGTGCCCCTAGCAGTTCGTATTTGAGGAACGCGTGGCCAATTAGCGGAAGTTTGGGGTTTGTTCCACGTCCCACGCACGCCTAAATTGTCGGGCTGTCGTTCCCGCTTCTCTGGATTTTATGTGGAGGAATGAGCATTAAAAACGGATTTTATGGTTGTCTCTATATCTTCAGCTGACAAGGACGCAGTGAAGACATTCGACAGTTTCAATAGAATGCATATGACTTGGAGAGATAGAGTTAGAGATAGAAAGCATAGAGAGATTAGGGTCCGATCACATTCACTTAGTTCAAAAGATTCAACCAAGAAGACATAGCTATAAGTGAATGCTGTAGAGGACAGAACACTAGAGTATATATATATATCTATATAGTCAACGTAGTGAAGATAATCGTGAAGACATGTTGAGTTCGAAGCCAAACCAGATGTGAAGATATTACAAGGTAACGCCATGAGTGAAACACTTCAAAATGGAACGTTTGGTGGTGGCGTTACCCACCGTATAGAAGTATTAGACCCAGACACGGCGCACAATTATCGTGGCGCTCCGAAGTCAAATTCCACATTAATGTATTCACACTGAGAATGTATGTCTTCATTGATTGAAGATATACTTTACTCTGTGTGTTGCACATCTAAGTCATCAATATGCATAAGTGTTAGGATGTTTGCCTGATCACAGGACATTTGAGGATTCCAAGATATTTAGCTCACACCGTAACTTGCAAAACCTCTTCTCATCCAAGGGCATGGTGAAGATATCTGCCAATTGCTCTTCAGTGTTGACGTGTATGATATCAATGTCTTCCTTTACAACATGATCTCTGAGGAAGTGATGACGAATTTCAATGTGCTTTGTCTTCGAGTGCTGAACTGGGTTGTTGGCAATCTTGATGGCGCTTTCGTTGTCGCAGTAAAGTGGCACTTGCTTCAGATGAATGCCATAATCCTTGAGTGTTTGCTTCATCCACAGAAGCTGAGCGCAGCAAGATCCAACAGCAATGTATTCAGATTCAGCAGTGGAGAGAGATACACAGTTCTGCTTCTTTGAAGACCAACATACAAGTGATCGTCCCAGAAAGTGACATGTGCCTGATGTAGACTTGCGATCAACCTTGTCACCAGCATAATCAGCATCCGAAAATCCAACCAAATCGAACTCTGAGCCCTTTGGATACCATAATCCTAGAGTTGGGGTGTGAGCCAAATATCGAAGAATTCGCTTCACAGCTAAGTGATGCGATTCCTTTGGTGCCGCTTGAAATCGAGCACACATGCAAACACTAAGCATAATATCTAGCCTAGATGCACATAAATAAAGCAAAGACCCAATCATGGAGCGGTATACCTTTTGATCGAACTCTTTACCATTGTCGTCAGGACCTAGATGATGTTTGGCTGGCATTGGTGTTGTGAAGCCTTTGCAGTCTTGCATACCGAACTTCTTCAGGCAATCTTTGAGATACTTCTCTTGAGATATGAAGATGCCATTGCGCTGTTGGCGTATTTGAAGACCAAGGAAGAACTTCAGCTCCCCCATCATGGACATCTGATATTGCTCTTGCATCATATATCCAAACTCTTCACTGTACTTCTGATTGGTGCAGCCGAAGATAATGTCATCCACATATATTTGGCACACAAACAGTTCACCATCATATGTCTTCGTGAAAAGAGTGGGATCCAGGGAACCAGGTATGAAGCCTTTGCTCTTCAGAAAGTACTTGAGTGTGTCATACCAGGCCCTAGGGGCTTGTTTGAGGCCATATAGTGCCTTGTTGAGCTTGTATACCATGTTAGGATGTTTTGGATTTTCAAAGCCAGGTGGCTGTGCAACATACACTTCTTCTTCAATCTTGCCATTGAGAAAGGCACTTTTCACATCCATTTGATATAGAAGTATGTTATGATGATTTGCATATGCCAGCAGTATGCGTATAGCTTCAAGCCTTGCCACAGGAGCAAATGTTTCATCGAAGTCAATGCCCTCCACCTGAGTATATCCTTGAGCAACAAGACGAGCTTTGTTTCTGACAACTTGACCATGCTCATCTTGCTTGTTGCGGTATATCCATTTGGTGCCTATTATGTTGTGCTTCCGTGGATCAGGACGCTTAACCAGTTCCCATACATTATTCAGCTCAAATTGTTGAAGTTCTTCTTGCATAGCTTGAATCCATTCAAGTTCCATGAAGGCTTCTTCAACTTTCTTGGGTTCTGATATTGATACGAATGCGAAGTGCCCACAGAAATTTGCTAGCTGAGTTGCCCTTGAACGAGTGAGTGGACCAGGTGCATTGATGCTGTCGATTATTCTGTCAATCTGCACTTCATTTGCAACACGAGGATGTATAGGGCGAAGTCTTTGCTCTTGCTGATCTGTGTTGTTGTTGGGAGGAATGTCTTCAGGTTGAGCAATGTCTTCATGTTGATCAGGTGCTGAGATGATAAGTTCTTCTTCAGGATGAGCTTCAGACGGTATAATCTCTCCAGTTCCCATAAGCTTGATTGACTCACTGGCTGGAACTTCATCTAGCACATTTGGTAGTTGCTCTCTTTGTGAACCATTTGTCTCATCAAACCGCACATCCACTGTTTCAACCACTTTGTAATGGAAGAGATTGAAGACTTTGTAGGAGTGTGAATCCTTTCCATATCCTAGCATAAAGCCCTCATGTGCTTTAGGTGCAAATTTTGAAGTGTGATGTGGGTCTTTGATCCAGCACCTTGAGCCAAATACTCTGAAGTAACTGACATTTGGCTGTTTGCCAGTTAGGAGTTCATAAGATGTCTTGTTTAGAAGCTTGTGAAGATAAACACGATTGATTGTATGGCATGCAGTATCAATGGCTTCAGTCCAGAATTTTCTTGGAGTCTTGTATTCATCTAGCATTGTTCTGGCCATCTCAATGAGTGTTCTGTTCTTGCGTTCAACGACGCCATTCTGCTGTGGCGTGTACGGAGCTGAGAATTCATGTGTGATACCCAAGGTATCCAGATATGTATCAAGGCCAGTGTTCTTGAATTCAGTGCCATTATCACTTCTGATGTGCTTTATCTTGGCGCCAAAATTGTTCATAGCTCGATTGGCGAAGCGTCTGAAGACATCCTGCACTTCAGTCTTGTACAGGATTATGTGCACCCAAGTGTATCTAGAGTAATCATCAACAATGACGAAGCCATAGAGGCAAGCAGAAGTAGTGAAAGTTGAGTAGTGAGTGGGACCGAAAAGATCCATGTGGAGCAGTTCAAAGGGTTGTGTAGTAGTCATGATTGTCTTCGAAGGATGTTTTGCCCTTGTCATCTTTCCTTCTTCACAGGCACCGCATAAGTGATCTTTCTTGAACTTGACGCCTTCGATGCCTATGCCATTGCGTTGTTGTTGTATTTGAAGACCAAGGAAGAACTTCAGCTCCCCCATCATGGACATCTGATATTGCTCTTGCATCATATATCCAAACTCTTCACTGTACTTCTGATTTGTGCAGCCGAAGATAATGTCATCCACATATATTTGGCACACAAACAGTTCACCATCATATGTCTTCGTGAAAAGAGTGGGATCTAGGGAACCAGGTATGAAGCCTTTGCTCTTCAGGAAGTATTTGAGTGTGTCATACCAGGCCCTAGGGGCTTGTTTGAGGCCATACAGCGCCTTGTTGAGCTTGTATACCATGTCAGGATGTTTTGGATTTTCAAAGCCAGGCGGTTGTGCAACATACACTTCTTCTTCAATCTTGCCATTGAGAAAGGCACTCTTCACATCCATTTGATATAGAAGTATGTTATGATGATTTGCATAGGCCAGCAGTATGCGTATGGCTTCAAGCCTAGCCACAGGAGCAAACGTTTCATCGAAGTCAATGCCTTCCACTTGAGTATATCCTTGAGCAACGAGACGAGCTTTGTTTCTGACAACTTGACCATGCTCATCTTGCTTGTTGCGGTATATCCATTTGGTGCCTATTATGTTGTGCTTCCGTGGATCAGGACGCTTAACCAGTTCCCATACATTATTCAGCTCAAACTGTTGAAGCTCTTCTTGCATAGCTTGAATCCATTCAGGTTCCATGAAGGCTTCTTCAACTTTCTTGGGTTCTGATATTGAGACGAATGCGAAGTGCCCACAGAAATTTGCTAGCTGAGTTGCCCTTGAACGAGTGAGTGGACCAGGTGCATTGATGCTATCAATTATTTTTTCAATCTGCACTTCATTGGCAACGTGAGGATGTACAGGACGAAGACTTTGCTCTTGCTGTTCACTGTCGTTGTTGGAAGGAATGTCTTCAGGCTGAGCAATGTCTTCATGTTGATCAGGTGCTGAAATGATAAGTTCTTCTTCAGGATGAGCTTCAGAAGGTATAATCTCTCCAGTTCCCATTAGCTTGATTGATTCACTGGATGGAACTTCATCCAGCACACTTGGCAGTTGCTCTCTTTGTGAGCCATTTGTCTCATCGAACCGCACATCCACTGTTTCAACCACTTTGTAATGAAAGAGATTGAAGACTCTGTAGGAGTGCGAATCCTTTCCATATCCAAGCATAAAACCCTCATGTGCTTTTGGTGCAAATTTTGAGGTGTGATGTGGGTCCTTGATCCAGCACCTTGCGCCAAATACTCTGAAGTAACTGACATTTGGCTTTTTTCCAGTAAGGAGCTCATAAGATGTCTTGTTCAGAAGCTTGTGAAGATAAACACGATTGATTGTATGGCATGCAGTGTCAATGGCTTCAGTCCAGAATTTTCTTGGAGTCTTGTATTCATCTAGCATCGTTCTGGCCATCTCAATGAGTGTTCTGTTCTTGCGTTCGACGACGCCATTCTGCTGTGGCGTGTACGGAGCTGAGAATTCATGTTTGATGCCCAAGGTATCAAGATATGTATCAAGGCCAGTGTTCTTGAATTCAGTGCCATTGTCACTTCTGATGTGCTTTATCTTGGCGCCAAAATTGTTCATAGCTCGATTGGCGAAGCGTCTGAAGACATCCTGCACTTCAGTCTTGTAAAGGATTATGTGCACCCAAGTATATCGAGAATAATCATCAACAATAACAAAACCATAGAGGCAAGCAGTAGTAGTAAAAGTTGAGTAGTGAGTGGGACCAAAAAGATCCATGTGAAGCAGTTCGAAGGGTCGAGTAGTGGTCATGATTGTCTTCGACGGATGTTTTGCCCTCGTCATCTTCCCTGCTTCACAGGCACCGCATAAATGGTCTTTCTTGAACTTGACGCCCTCGATGCCTATAACATGCTTCTTCTTCGCAAGGGTGTGGAGGTTCCTCATGCCAGCATGTCCAAGTCTCCGATGCCATAGCCAGCATTCTGAAGCCTTTGCTAGAAGACATACTGCAAGCTGTGGCCCTGCTGAGAAATATTCCACGTACAAATCATCTTTTTGATACCCTTCAAACACTAGAGACTTGTCAGATTCCATTAGTACATGGCAACGATATTTTCCAAACATTACAATCATGTTCAAATCGCAAAGCATTGAGACATACATTAAGTTGAAGCCAAGGGATTCAACAAGCATGACTTTATCCATGTGTTGATCCTTTGAGATTGCAACTCTACCTAGACCCAATACCTTACTTTTACCAGTGTCAGCAAATGTGATGTGGCTCTTGTCGGATGGATGTAATGTTGAGTCCATAAGAAGGCTTCTTTTGCCAGTCATGTGATTTGTACACCCACTGTCAATAATCCATTCTGAAGACTTTGAAGTCACTGGTGTCGTACCCTTGGCACCACGTGCCATGAAGCAGTAGGTAGGAGTGGAGTCGTTCTTGTCATTTGCGTCGGTGTCGGTGATGCAGTCATTGTCTTCAGTGTTGAAGATGGACTTGGCGACGTATGCTGTAGCCAGACTCGTAATGCCAGAATCAGACTCCTCCTCAGACTCTGTAGGTGTGCGAATCCTTTTCGTAACCAAGCATAAAACCTTCATGTGCTTTTGGTGCAAATTTTGAAGTGTGTTGCGGATCCTTGATCCAGCACCTAGCACCAAATACTTTGAAATAGTTGACATTTGGCTTCTTACCAGTTAGAAGTTCATAGATTGCCTTCTTGAAGAACTTATGAAGATAAACTCTGTTGATGATGTGGCAAGCAATATCAATGGCTTCAGGCCAGAACTTCCTTGGGGTTTTGTACTCATCAAGCATCGTACGTGCCATCTCAATGAGGGTTCTGTTCTTGCGCTCCACGATGCCATTCTGCTGAGGTGTGTATGGAGCAGAGAACTCATGTGTGATGCCCAAAGTATCAAGATAAGTGTAGAAGCCGGTGTTCTTGAATTCAGTGCCATTGTCACTTCTGATGTGCTTGATATTGATGCCATAGTTGGTCATGGCTCGATTGGCGAAGCGTCTGAAGACATCCTGCACTTCAGTCTTGTAGAGAATTATGTGCACCCATGTATATCTTGAATAATCATCAACAATAAAAAAAGCCATAAATATGTGCAGTGGTAGTAAGGGTAGAGTAGTGAGTAGGGACAAATAAGTCCATGTGTAGCAGCTCGAAGGGGAGTGTTGTAGTCATGATTGTCTTCGAGGGATGCTTGGCCCTCAATGCCAATGATATGGTTCTTCTTCACGAGAGTGTGCAAGTTCCTCATGCTTGCATGTCCTAGCCTCTGATTCCAAAGCCAACACTCTGAAGCTTTTGCTAGAAGATATATGGCAAGTTGTGATCCCGCGGAGAAATCTACCATATACAGATCGTCTCTTCGATACCCTTCAAAGACTAGAGATTTGTCAGATTCCATAAGCACAAGGCAACGATATTTTCCAAATATCACAATCATGTTCAGATCACAAAGCATTGATACAGACATTAAGTTGAATCCAAGGGATACATTAAGTTGAATCCAAAGGATTCAACAAGCATCACCTTATCCATGTCCCGATCCTTTGAGATTGCAACTCTACCTAAGACCAATACCTTGCTTTTACCAGTGTCAGCAAATGTGATGTGGCTTTTAGTAGATGGACATAGGGTTGAATCCATGAGAAGACTTCGATCACCTGTAATGTGGTTAGTGCATCCACTGTTCATGATCCACTCAGTAGCTTTCAGAGTCACACCCTACAGTGCAGTTAGCGGGATAGGCTTCACCAAGAGTATTGTGAAGCACAAACATGTAACGAACAAGCATATTATCAAAGTTGAGATTCTTGTTAGGTAAGACAGGATGCTTGTCAAGAAAGCCTGGGACGAAATAAATGATAAGACCATTCTGGAATTTTATCTTGCCTCTCACAAGATGTTTTAGGTCCCTAGCATTAGCATATGAAGACTTTGATTTTCGGCTAGAGACCTTTCCCTACAAGAGAAAGTTAATTCTTCTTAACCACCCTCATCTTCAGGGGTGGCTTACAAGCAATGAGTCTAAGTGCAGCATCTGAGAACTTCGGCTTTGGAGCCCTAGCAAATAGCCTTGCAGGAGGTGAGTAATACTCATAAGAATAAGCAGAAAAGTTCTTTGTTTTAGAACATAACGGTTTGAATAAACATGCCCATATTCACAAGTCTGAGTATGGCTTCCCTGCAAAACATTGGCGTTAGGGTGACCTTGTGAGGTCCTCTGTCTGTATGAAGCCTTTGGTCTGGGGTTTGTCTTCTTCCCAGGTGGTGTCATGATGACATTCATGGGAAGCTTCTCAAGACAACTTTTGGGCACCCAGATCTTCTTCAAAGGTGGCCCGTTCCTGCAGTTGGTACCAATAAACCTGGCAAACACTTCACCATTCTGATTCTTAAACAGCTTATAATTGGCGTCAAAGGATTCATCAATGATAATGGGGTTAGCACAAGTGAAGCCAGATAAGGTGGATGGGTCCACTAAAGGGCCCTTCACAGTAACCCATGAGGTTTTGGGGTACTGCTCAAGCTTCCAGTAAGAACCATCAACGTTCATTTTCCTCTCAAACCCAACACCCTCTTTCCTAGTGTTTCGGTTCAGAATTTGTTTCTTGAGGACATCGCACAATGTCTGATGCCCTTTGAGGCTTTTGTACAAGCCTGTTTCAAGCAATGTATTCAACCTGGCATTCTCATCAGCAATAGTAGTGGTATCCTTAGAAGAGGGGTTAGTTACCACATCAGCAGTTGAAGATATTGCAACATCAGGGATAGTAGAACATTCAGCAATGGAGACAATGTTATCACGCTCAAGACATTTTAAACATGGTGGCTCAAAATCTTCCTGAGTGGAACTGATATGTTGGGTGAGTAGTGAATCATAATCTTTTTGAAGATCTTCATGAGACGCTCTCAGTTTCTCTAGATCTTGCTTCCTTTGAAGATAATCATAGGAAATCTTCTCATGAGTAGTTGAGAGTGTTTCATGACGACTTTCAAGTTCCTCGTACTTAACATGAAGATTTTTAATGTCTTAGATTAAGGACTGAGTTCGATTCATTTCCACGTCCAACAGGTCATCGCTTTTGTCTAGCAACTTTTGAATATGTTCCATCGCAGTTTGTTGTTCAGTTGCAATTTTAGCAAGAGTCTTATGGCTGGGTTTGGATTCACACTCAGAGTCATCTTCACTGGATGTTTGAAAGTAAGCATCGCGTGAGTTTACCTTGGAACCTCATGCCATGAAGCAGTAGGTCGGAGCAGATGACTCAGGTTCGAAGGTCATCGTCTTAAGTGACTCCTTGAATTCATGGAACCAGGGGTCCTGACGAGTTCAATGACCTTCATAAACATCAGAGATCCGGTCCCATATAAGCTTTGCATTGCAGAAAAGCATAATGTGCCTGAACTCTTCTCTGGACAGGCAGGAGCATATGATATCCTTTGCCTTAATATCCAATTGAGTATACTTGCGAATATCGTCAGCATGCGCCATTTTGCATAGATCGGTAAGACCAATCTCCGTGACGGTCCACAGCTCACTGTTCATCGCAAGGAGCCGCTTCCTCATCATGGCCTTCCATCTGGGATAATCCTGACCATCAAAGATAGGGCACACAGTGGAGACCTTGATTATCCCCGCAGTCGACATAGCTAAAGCTCCAGGTGGTTAAACCGAATCACACAGAACAAGGGAGCACCTTGCTCTGATGCTAATTGAAAATGCTAGTTATCGACTAGAGGGGGGTGAATAGGCGATTTTTATGAAAGTCTTCAAAACACGAGGTCTTTGAAGAAAAACTGTTGGAATGAGCCTATATGATGTGCAGCGGAAGATGAACTACACTAGACAAGCCATAGTCGAGTAATAGTATAGTGAAAGTACAAAGACTAACATCAGCTTGGTAGTATGGATCAGAATGGAAGATAGTATCAAGCCAAACAGGTAATAGTCTTCACAAGGCAAAGTCAAACAAATCAAGCAAGCAAGCAATGACTTCACGAAGACTAACTGAAATGTAAGGAAGTAAGGGATAGGACCAGTAGCTTGGTGAAGACAAGGATTTGGTAGACCAGTTCCAGTTGCTATGACAACTGTACGTCTGGTTAGGGAGGCTGAGATTGAACTGAAAGTGCGTTGTATCGACTAGAGGGGGGGTGAATAGGCGATTTTTACGAAAGTCTTCAAAACGTGAGAGTTATGAAGACAAACAGCGAAGATTATGCCTATTACTATGCAGCGGAAGTTAGATTACACTGGTTCAGCCATGGTCATGTATTTAGTAGAGTGAAAGCACAATGACAAACAACTGCAGTGTAATGAGGATCAGGTAGGAAGAAGTTATGAAGCCAAACAGTTCATACATTCACGTTGTGAAGACGAAAGATAAAGCAAGCATGCAATGGCTTCACAATGTGTAACAGTAAGAAGAGGAAGTGAAGATGAAACCAGTGACTCGTTGAAGACAATGATATGTTGGACCAGTTCCAGTTGCTGTGACAACTGTACGTCTGGTTGGAGCGGCTAGGTATTTAAACCTTAGGACACACAGTCCCGGACACCCAGTCCTGAACACACAGTTCAGGACACCAAGTCCTCACCGTATTCTCCTTGAGCTAAGGTCACTTAGTCCTCGCTCAATCACTCTGGTAAGTCTTCAAGGTAGACTCCCAAACCTTCACAGACTTCGTTCAATGGAAATCCACAATGTCTCTTGGATGCTCTGAACTCGATGCCTAACCGTCTGGAGGATTCACAGTCCCCAAGTGTAATAAGTCTTCAGATCACACAGACAAGAAGACTTAAGTGATGCCCAATTTACTCTGGCTCTGGGTGGTTAGGGCTTTTCTCCTCACTGGAAATTTTCTCTCAAAGGCTTCGAGGTGGGTTGCTCTCAAACGACAAAAGCCGTGCACTGAAATCTGAGCAGCCAACCGTTTATGGTTGTGGGGGTGGGCTATTTATAGCCACTTGGCAACCCGACCTGATTTGTCTGAAATGACCCTGGGTCACTAAGGAACTGACACGTGTCTCAACGGTCAGATTTCGAACTCTCATGGCAACTTTACTTGGGCTACAAGCAAAGCTGACTTGTCCGGCTCTGGACAAGATTCGCTCTCATTGTCTTCACTCGAAGACATAGGTTTTTGATTTAGGCATCACTTCAGTCATTCTGACTGGTTCTCCTGGACCCCACTTAACAGTACGGTGGTTCGTATGACTCAACACAAAATAAAAGGAACTACGAAAGATCTAAGTCTTCGAGCTCCATAGGCTTCATAACGTGTCTTCTTTTGTCACAGTCTTCAATGTGAATATCTTCATATACCACCTTTGTCTTCAATGTCTTCATACAATTTTAGGGGTCATCTCTGGTAGTAAAACCGAATCAATGAGGGACTTCTACCTGTGTTTTCCTGCAATTCTCACAAACACATTAGTCCCTCAACTAGGTTTGTCGTCAATACTCCAAAACCAACTAGGGGTAGCACTAGATGCACTTACATGAACCCAGAAGACCGTGTCCTCACCTTATTCCCCTTGAGCTAAGGACACCCAATCCTCGCCCAATCACTCTCGTAAGTCTTCAAGGTAGACTTCCAAACCTTCACAGACTTCATTCACCGGCGATCCACAATGACTCTTGGA